>NC_042618.1:486277368-486577368 GCF_901001135.1 Rhinatrema bivittatum | reverse complement strand
GTACGCTGACAACAAAACTAAATTGAATTATCACAGGCAGGTGCATAGTTGGTTTGTTATGACTAAGATTTATTTGAATTCTCAGAGACTTTAGCTTCAGTTTCTCCAGTTCCAGATGCTTCCCTTCCCCCACCCTACGCAGCTGCGTTTCCTGCTGTACAGACACAGACGAAACCTATTGAGCTTTGTGACCCGCCTTTAACGGCAACTGTATATAATCCTATCTACCATGATTTAACTAAGTTCACTTTAAAGCGCCAACTCCCAACCCCCACAATCCCTCTGCTGAATCATACAGGGAATCCTGCTAGGGTTGATATTACGGGAAGAGTTCAGTATACTCACGCTATGGAATCAAGCATAGGTGTGAAGTCTGCGCCAGACTTTGAAGCATCATTAGATCCCCCAGATTGTGAACAGATTAATGACGTATTTGACATCTGTGGCTATCAACATGACCACCCAGAAGCTGTGGAAGCATTCGATCAGTATTTTATGCAGATTGAGCCTCAATTAAAGTCAGAAATTGGGACAGATGGGTCTCCCCCTCCAGTAAGGAATGTTAGAATTGAGGAAGAGGTATGTCATGTGCAGGATAGACAGGAATCTGGAACCTGTGGCTATCCGCATTCTGGCCCAGCCTCTTTGAAAACTTTGGACAAATGTTTAAGGGCAGTTGAGGGAGAGATTGGAAAGTGTTGCGAGACAACAGCAGGTGGTGTAAATGCCCCAGTTGCATACCATACCAGGTCTAGAGAAGGAGGGTGCCTGGAAGCGCTCCAGCACATTTTATTGCCCCAGCCATTATTTATTTATTTATTTATTTATTTAATTCTTTTGTATACCGACCTTCATGACAGGTGTCATATCAAATCGGTTTACATGGAACAAGGGGAAAAAAACAAAACATTATTATCAATCATTTAACAGTAAAGTAATCAGAGGAGGTAAAAAAGTTTCATATAACAAGGAGATCGAACTTGGGAATAGAAGAAAGAGAATGACAGAGTGATACTTTAAAGCCAAGAGATTATGTAGCTGCCAAAGAGCAATCTTATGGATTTGTGACTTCATGGATTGCTAATGTAAATAGGCGGTCTGCTGCCTTAGCTCCCCGCATGAAGACATTTTTCTCCAGATAGAGACCTGACACATGAAGGGATGAATACAGCCCGCAGTTGTATCAGGAACAGCCCAGACCCCAAATGGGATAAACATCAGTTGATATATATTTTACAGGGATTGGCTGTTTGGGAAAAGTATTAAGGGACTTACCTGGCCCCAACTAACACCCAACCAGCAAACACCCTAGATTCCTCCAGCCCTGACTCTACCATTTTGCCCCTCACAATAAAGGCAGATTCTGTTTTATACAGCCCTTGGTCCTTTATTGATTTACAGACTTTCAGGTCTATCCAGTAAAGTGCGGCCGCGTTTACCCCGCTCCTAACCCATGTTCTACTCACTTTCCGGCCGCGTTAGCACTTCCTGCGATCCCCAATCCCCTTTAACCTACTCCTACCGTGTCCTAAAATTCCCGGACAACCCCTTCCGCACGCGGCATGTATATTGCATGCAAACGAGCGAATTAGCTATTCCCTACCATCCAGTAACGCGCCCCGACTATCCCTTTTTTACCCTGCTGTTTTGCTGCGCGTTTATCCTGCTAACTTACCGCCTAACCTTACCCCTGCGTTAGAGGCAGGGGTAAGGGTAGGCGGCAAACTTTCCCCCAGCCCCCACTCTCCTGCCCTGGCCGCGTCCATGGGTGCCGGTCTCCGGGACAGCCCCAGTCCTCTCTCCTCCTCCCGAAGCGCAAAAAAAAATTGCAAGAGAGAGAGGGGAGAGGACGGGCAATCCTACGCTTGGGATTGCCAGTCCTCCCTCCCCTCCTCCTGAGGCAGGCGCGAAAAGCAGCCTTGCTCCGGGAGGAGGGGGGAGAAGACTGGCAGTGTGAAGCGACTTACTTTTTGCAGCCCCCCATTCAGACATCGGCAAGGACGGGATTACCAGTCTCCCCTCCCATCCTCCCGAGGCAGGGCGCGAAAAGCAGCCTTGCTCCGGGGGGAGGGGACTGGCAGTATAAAGCGACTTACTTTTTGCAGCCCCCCATTCAGACATCGGCGAAGACGACCGCGGCTCCCCTCTCCTGCCTCCAGCTGCTCAGGAAGATGTACGTCACGTCTTGAGCGGCCATCAGCAGAAATGGATCGCGGCTCCCCTCCCCTGCCTCCCGGCGAAGATGGACGCCTGCACGGGGGAAAGCGGCCCCTGTGCGTGCAATTGGCCGCTCAAGACGTGACGTCACATGCCGTGACGCCAAACGTCGTGACGTCACGTCTTGAGCGGCCAATTGCACGCACAGGGGCCGCTTTCCCCCCGTGCAGGCGTCCATCTTCGCCGGGAGCAGCGATCCGTTTCTGCTGATGGCCGTCTCCTCCGGAGGGCTTGGTCGCTTAACACTGCCAGTCCTCTTTCCCCTCCTCCCGGAGCAAGGCTGCTTTTCACGCCTTGCCTCTGGAGGAGGGGAGAGGGACTGGCCATCCCAAGCGTAGGATTGCCCGTCCTCTCTCCCCTGCAACTTTTTTTTTTTCGCTTTTGTTGCTTCGGGAGGAGGGGAGAGAGGGCTGACAATCCCGAGCGTTGGAGAACTGTCCACTTCCTGGTACCTGTCATTTCAAATGTCATTTGAAATGACAGATACCAGCGTGTCCGTGAAGCGTTAGGCCTGCGCACCCAGGTTACTGTATAGGCGCTGTATAGCGCTCTATACAGTAAAACGGGTTGTGCGGGCCTAACGCTTCACGGACGCTTCTTAGACGCAGCTTGCATTAGCAAGCTATTTACATACAGGATCGAGCGGTAGGTGAGGTGGACTGTTCGTGCGGCAACTGCGGGTGCGCCGGGCACTAACGCAGCTCTTCCTACCGCTCGTTACTGGATTGACCTGTTTATTGGATAAACTGCCCAGCATCATACGTGGCTCTGGCCCTTGGATTAGTGAATTTGAGAAACACACAAGTGGGTATGGTTTAGGTATAGGAGATATCAAAGCAGTTTTTGCCCAGACTGCCGGCTTAGTCCCTGTTACGGTATGGACTGCCGCAGGATTGGGGCAAGTATTACCTACCTCTTTGTATGACTGAGATGGGTTCAATCAGCACCGGGCTACCCTATGGGATACCTTGAGACAGCTGTTTCCGTTACAGCGAGATTTTACTTGACTCACTGCGACACGCTGGGACCATAAGTCCTTGTCCTTTGAGAAACATTTATAAAATTTTCAGACTATTTTCGAGCAAGAAATGGGTGAGACATTTAAAAGCCCTAATCAGTTACTCATTTTTTTGTCACATGTTCCTGCAGACTTTACCTGAGAAAGTTAGACAGCCCCTGTTGAATATAGTGGGATTGCAAAATATGTCATGGGCCAAGATGAACACTCACATACTACATCACATTAATTGTTAATTATTCTAGAAGGGCCTGCCTTCTCTCCAGGAGCACATGCTCCGAGAGTGAACTCTCTGTGTACATGGAGAACACAGGTAATGATTCTTTTGAACTCTCTGCAAAGGCAGATAAGGATTTGAACTCCCTGGGCTACGCAGCTCCCAGGTAACTCAACACTCCTTGGGGCCTGGCTCAGTGCTGCTTCACCTGGACTCTTTCTCTCAAGCGCTTCCCGCTCCTCGGGGCCTGGTCCAGCGCTCCTCCATTTGGATTCTCACCGCAGTCCTTCTGCGTTGCTATCCGTTTGGCACCTGTTACAGCGGGTTTCCCGTTCTAGCCCTTATTCAGCATATCAGTTCAAGCCTCCGCACCTGCACCTCCTAGAGTCCATCTCCATGTGCCCATGCGCTACCGTCTTCGGAGCTACTGTGGTCTGGCATCCCTGGAGCCTCCCTCTCCTTCCCCCTCTGTCTTGGACCATACCTAACCCCTCTGACTCTCACTGCATCCAGTCGCCTACTCCCTCTGGGATTAGCCACCCAAAGGTACTGGTCAAGTCCAGCTTGCCTCTGTTCCCGGCCAGCCTTGCCTCCCAGCAGTGGGGACCTGTGGAGCCCAATCCCTCAGGTAGCAACAACTCCACCTCGGGCCAAGTGTCCACAAATCCTAACAGCTTGCCTGGTGTGAAAGAAGTAGACCTCAAATGCTATCTAGTTATCATTCTAGAGAATGCTGAGGCGGAGCTGGCTGTCATGACATATGTGGGTGCCAGTGGAAGATGCAAGAAGGGAGGTACTGGAGGTTAAATTTAGGATTAGGGAATTTAAAATCCAGAACCTCTAGGTTTGCTTGATTGGAAATGCTCCCCATTCCACATGCAGCACTCCAGAAGCAGATAGAGCTCTAGAGTCTTAATCTATGGATGAGAAAATGGTGCAGGGAAGAGGGCTTTAGATTTATTAGGAATTGGAGAACATTCTGGGGAAGGGGGAGCCTATTTAAGGGGATGGGCTCAACCTTTACCAAACTGGAACCAGGTTAGAACATAAGAACATAAAAAGTTGCCATACTCGGTCTGATCAAGGGTCTATCAAGCACATCATCCTGTTTCCAACAGTGGCCAATCCAGGTTACAAGTTCCTGGCAATTATCCAAACACTAAATAGATTCCATGCTACTGATGCCAGTAATAGCAGTGGCTATTCCCTAAGTAAACTTGATTAATAGCCGTTAATGGACTTCTCCTCCAAGAAATTATCCAAACCTTTTTTTTCTACCAGCTACACTAACTGCACTAACCACATCCTCTGGCAACATATTCCAGAGCTTAATTATGCGTTGAATGAAAAAGAACTTTCTCCAGTTTGTTTTACATGAGTTACTCGCTAATTTCATGGAGTACCCCTTAGTCCTTCTATTATCCGAAAGAGTAAATAACTGATTCACATTTACCCGTTCTAGACCTCTATCTTATCCCCCCTCAGTCCTCTCTTCTCCAAGCTGAACAGCCCTAACTTCTGTAGACATTTTTCATAGGGGAGCCCTTCCGTCCCCTTTATTATTTTGGTCACACTTCTCTGTACCTTCTCCAGTGCAACTATATCTTTTATGAGATACGGGGATCAGAATTGCACACAGTACTCAAGGTGCGGTCTCACCATGGAGCGATTATAGAGGGATATGACATTTTCTGGGTTTTTTTCACCATTCCCTTCTTAATAATTCCTAACATTGTTTGCTTTTTTGACCACCGCAGCACACTAGCTGATAACTTCAATATATTATTCACAATGATGCCTAGATCTTTTTCCTGGGTGATAGCTCCTAATATGGAACCTAACATCGTTTAAGTACAGCATGGCTTATTTTTCCCTATATGCATTACCTTGCACTGGTCCACATTAAATATCTGCCATTTGGATGCCCAATATTGCAGTCTTACAAGGTCTTCCTGCAATTTCACAATCCACTTGTGATTTAACTTCTCTGAATAATTTTGTGCCATCTGCAAATTTGATCACATCACTCTTTGTAACCCTTTCCAAATCATTTATAAATATATTAAAAAACACAGGTCCAAATACAAATCCCTGAGGCACTACATTGTTTACCTTTTTCCACTGAGAAAACTGACCATTACATCCTACTGTGTTTCCTTTTAACCAGTTTGCAATCCACAAAAGGACATCGCCTCCTATCTCATGACTTTTTAGTTTTCTTAGAAGCCTCTCATGAGGGACTTTGTCAAATGTCTTCTGAAAATCCAAATACACTACAGCTACCAGTTCACCTTTATGCACTTGTAGTAGATTTGTGAGGCAAGACTTCCCTTTAAATAAATCCATGCTGGAGGTGTGCCGTTAAACCATGTCTGTAGTCACATGATGCGGTAGACTCAGGAGGCTGTATAAACTAGAGCTCCGGGTGTCAACCCCCTTGCAATAAGATTTAAAGTGAGCTTTCTAGTCAGCTGAACCCTTACCCTAATCTTGAAAGCCGGAAGAAATATCAGGGAAATCAGGGCGCAGCATATTAATACTATAACAGTGGTATTTTTCTCTGTAAAAATTTGTGGCTCGCTGCTGGCCAAATCCAACATGGTCACCGGAAGGGAAACAAGCTTTGTGGGAGGATGGGGTGATCAGACAGACAGCGGTGAAAACTGAATACTTTCAAGAGAAGTCTGAGAAATAGGGAGCTGGTCCCTTCCAGCACTCCCATTGTGATGGTACTTTTATTTGGGGCGTGTCACTGACTTGGCGAACCAGTGCCATTCAGGCTGACTGGGAACGCCAGTCTCAGATAAGTTAATTAATCTGCGGAGCCTTTCCCTAACCCTGGGAAACCAGGAGATTCAGTAGGGAGGCTGAGGCGCGCCTTTCTCATCGCCACATAGGGAGCGATTGCGCGTATAATTAAATGAAGACCACTTGCAGCCTAAACACAGCATGGCTACTAGGAAGAGAGTGTGACATGTATGAAAGCAGAGAGGACAGAGAGAACAGAATCGCTCCCTTGCAGCAACCCCACGGAGGGCCTTATTTTCTCTTGGGAGCAACATTGCCTTGACGAATTGGAAAAAACCCAAGTTGATCTGGAGTGTAGGCCTCTGTTCAAATACATGAGTTAAGGCCAAGTGAATTGAGGTCACAACAGTAATATTACTCTATCGGACATTACTGGGAACTGCTGCACCCAACATTTGCTATTGCTGACATACTGGGAAATGTCTACAAGAGCAGGGAAAAAAGACAAATCCCAGCTATGAACCGGAATTACTAAGATGGCATCCGGCAACGAAAACACTGGTTAGAACGCCGTGACTACCATAAACATGGACTCTCTGATAGAGGCAGTAGTGAAAGCACTAAATGGAAAAATTGATTCCCTATCAGCACAAATCCTGGAAGTGCAACGTTGGTCAACATATAGACCAGGTGGAGGACAGATTGAATGTGGTGGAAGATGATTCTACAGAGTTGCAGAGTAAAATTCTTAACTTAGAGTCTCTACCGAGATCAGGCTGACAAAATCGAGGATCTGGAGAATAGATCACATAGAAGTAATTTAAGGATAGTGGGTTTCCCCGAGTCTCATGGAAGTTTACTAGATATTATAGAGACCTGGATGCCTAAAGCATTGGGTTTGGCAAACCTTGAAGGCTTGTTCAAAGTAGAGCGTACCCACCGCATGGGAATGATTCAGGCTAATAGATCTAAACCCAGAGTTGTCATTATCAAAGTGTTGAATTATATGCATAAAGTGGCAATCCTGCAAGCCTACCATAAATAAAAGTCCTTACAATTCCAGAAACATAAGATCTTAATTTTTCAGAACTTTTCCACAAGAGTCTCAGTGAAACGAAGGGAATTTTTCCGGTATGTTCCTCTTCACCAACTCGGGAGAAACGGTTCGCCCTGCAATATCCAACAAAAGTGAAAATCTGGCATAACTCATCCTTAGTGTGTGACAACATGGCATCTGCAAAGAAATTTATCACTTTCTCTCTCTGCTCCAGACTCATGAGAAATGATTAACTAAAGCTTGCTGAGTTTAAACAAAACCTTTTACAGTTTAATATTATAGTTATTTCTTGTCTGCTTAACTCTGTGCCGAGTCATATAACATTTTTCGGGCGGGGGACACCCTAATGCATTCTAGGTGACCCTGGCCTTCTTAAGTTTTCCTCAAAATGGGTCAGGAGGTATATTTCATTTATTTTTGGTTCCCTGGTTTTTTTTGTTGATTATAGGGGGCAATCGGGGTTATAAGCTGACATCATGGTGAGCTAATCTTGGGAGATCAAGCTAATAATGCTTTTATTTATTTTATTTTATTTAAGAGTTTTTATATACCGTCATTAAGTTATTTACCATCATAACGGTTTACAATAGTGCACCAATATCAAAGTGAAAATGGATCATAATTTACATAGGTGGTGCCAGTACTTTTTCGGTAACAAACAATATTGACTAATATAATTTACTATAAGGATTATGCATATGAAGAAAATCAATGGGGGGATTGTATGTTTTATAGCGATGTATCCGGTGGTTTGACTACAGTTAAAATTAGTGGTGAGCTAATTTCCAGTAGTAACTGGAATTTGTGAGCTTGGTGCTACGTGTCCGCTTATTCTTGTTTACATGCTTGCATCACTCTCTTTGTTGAAGGCTAGTTTGAAAAGCCAGGTTTTGAGTTGTGTTTTGAAAAATTTATGGTTACTCTGAAGGCTAAGTTCAAGGGGCATGGAGTTCCATAAAATGGGTCCGGCCAGAGACAATGCACGTTCCCTGACTTGGGTAAGTCTTGCTGTTTTCACGGATGGAATGGTTAAAAGTGCTCTGTTTGCTGATCTTAGATTTCTGTGTGGAACGTGGACTCGAAGTGCTGTGTTCAGCCATTCTGCTTTTTCGTCATGGATAAGTTTGTGCATTTATTTATTTATTTATTTAAATGGTTTTATATACCGACAACCGTTTGCACATCGTGTCGGTTTACAAGTAACTTACAACAATGTATATATAGGCATTGCCTTTACAATGAACAGTAAACAGTAAAACGAAATAAACAAAATAAACAATAAAATGAAATAATAGAGCAACAACAAGATAAATTAGCAAATGGGGGAGTGTGCAGAGTGCTTTGAACTGTATTCTTTGTTCAATGGGTAGCCAATGTAGAGTGGCGAGAGTATCTGTGATGTGATCCCTTTTACTTTTCCCAGTGAGAATTCTAGCTGCGGCGTTTTGTAAAATTTGCAGGGGTCTTACAGTAGTATAGGGTAGGCCGAGTAGTAAAGCATTACAGTAGTCAGTGCTTGCAAATATCAGTGATTGAAGCACTGTACGGAAGTTTGGCAGCGAGAGTAATGGTTTTAGCTTCCTAAGTACCATGAGTTTTGCAGTTTTGAGGATAGATGCTTATTTGAGGATGTATGGAGTGTTCCAGTCTCATCTGGCACTAAAGGTGGGAGACTGTGGCTCAGGCTGGGACAATGCAGGATCCCATTCCTTTATACTACATTACCAGAATAAGTGCTCTGATGTTTGAAGATGGGAGGGCTAGTTAAAGTGATAACGTAGAATGTTGCAGATATGGGATAACCTATAAAAAGGGAGAAAGTTTTATCCCACATAAACCGTCTGAAAGGGTATATTATTTTCTTACAAGAAACCTATGTTTCCCCTCTTCCTCAATTTTGCATGTTCAACTGGTATCTCACAGGTCTTTTAGTCTTCGGGGTCCACTAAACTGTGTGGCGTGGCAATTCATAAAAGTGTAGCATTTTGCATGGAAAGCAGCCACTCAGATTTAGCGGGCCACTATGTCTTAGTTAAGGCCGACTTATATGGCCAAAAGGTTATATTGGCTTCAATCTATGCTCCTAACCAATATAACCATCAATTTTTTGTACAACTTGTGACAGATGTGCTGAATTTGGGTAATGCACTGATTATCTTGGGGGGGGGGGGGGGAGGGGGCTTGAACTGTGTAGCAGATGCGTCCATAGACAGAAGTGGTAATTCAGGCCCACAAGAATTTCGGAATTAAAGGGGATAGGTTTTTTTTGTGTAATATGTTAAATAGTATAGACACTTGGCCGACCCTAAAACCTTGGGGCTAGAGAATTTACCCATTTGGCCAGAGCATTTGATTCATGATCTCGGTTAGATTACATTCTAGTTTCTGAATCATTGTTCTCTAAAGTGAAAGATGTCTCGATAGGCCATTTGGTTATCTAGGACCACAGTCCTGTTTGTTCTATGCACTTGACTAAAATAGATAATGGTTCAGTTTCGTGGAGAATGCCCCGCTGGCTACTTAATGATATTGCTTTCAAGACATTTATGGAAAAAAAAAATGGCAACAAAATACTAATACTAATGCGCAACATCTTTCAAACCCAATATTATTTTGGAAAACAGTGAAGGCAGTTATGAGGGGTGAAATTATTAGCTTTGTGTCTCATGCCAAGATAAAGATGAATTATACTCTCTACTATATTACTCTCCAGTTGTATTCATTTGAACTTTGTCTTCATCTCTCCTAACGCCCAAGTTTTTACTCCCTGTTTATTGTAACTCTGTCTTCTCCATAGTTGTTAATGTGGTTTTCCCCTAGTTCCATTGTAAACCGGTACGATAAGACTTGTCTGGAGCATCTGTATATTAAAAGAATTTAAATAAATAAATAAAATAAAATAAATTATGAGATTTCCTAGCGTGTAGCCAGATGGACTCAAGACCAGTGGGTTATGTGCTCTTCTGCTAGCAGATGGGAGACTGAGTCAGATTTCAAAGCTGACGTGACTCTAGATATACCCCTGCAGTAACCTCAGCTCTTCAGTATCTCTCCGTCTCCTAGCAGATGCAGACACTATCCCACACACTAGAATAGTATTAAAAATTACAGCAAAGAAGAAACAAAATTTACCTTGAGAAAGATCAAGCCCCGCTCTCCTACCGTGATACCTAAGGGTCCCTCCCCCCAGTCGAGAATTCCTGAGGTTGATCTCAGATATCCCTCAGAGGTGTGTCTTGGTCTGGTGGCCGGTTCCCGGCATGGACTTAGCCCCCCAGTGTGGCAGAAAGGCAGCAGGTGCAGAAAACGAGCATGGGGTGAAGGTAATTCCATCTCCCCCCACAGCTGGAGATCGTCCGGCACACGATCGGTAAGCACTGAGACTAGGAAAGAAAAAATCTTAAAATTCAGGTCTCCACAGCTCGGATTGCCGTACCGAATCCGTCCCGACGAAGATAGAAGGGAGCACCGATCGGGTTGAGCAGCCCTGGTTAGGCTAGGCCCTGGGGGGGGGGGGGTAACGCCATCTTCCCTTCTCGCTGGCGGTATGCACGGGGCAGGCCAGGTGGCCGATGTGCCTAACTTCTGCGTGTCCAATACAGATGTGTGCACAGCTGCGCGCACAGCGGGGTGCATACCGGCGCGCACAACTACACGCACAGCCGCGTTTACAACTGCACGCACGCAAACACATAGAGACGATGGCACCGGCGCCCAAGAAGGCCAGAAGGCACTCTCTTTGCACAGCCTGAATTGGAGTCCTGCCTGTGTCAACATTGCGAAGAAGCCCCAGGGGAACCAAAGCCTGCCAGGGCCCCTACTCCAACTCCCCCTGGGACTAACATGGACCCAGGGACTTTCTCCTGGTTGGAATTTTTCCAGGGGCTGCAAGCCTTCGTTCAGGCACAATCAGGCCCAGCTGCACCCCAGGCTCAACCCCTGCCGGAAGAACAAAATCCTCCTGGCTCTGCTCAGATGCCTCGAGACATGCCTCGCCTAAATCTTTTGTATATAGTGTTTACCCATTAATGCTTTTTAAGTTACCATCCAGTTCCATTCACCCCTGTTTTATGTACGTTCCACGTTCTGGTCCATGTAAACCGATATGATGTTTCGACGAATACTGGTATATAAAAACGTTTAAATAAATAAATAACCAAGAACTTCCCTAACAGGGACCCAGACCCCTCAGATGAGAGTGACTCCCTGGAAGAAGGAGAAATCCCTCCAGGAATGGAACCATACCGAACCATGCTTTGCTTCTTCCACAAGGACGAACTACCCGCCCTGGTTTCCCAGACTCTGAAGACGCTGGGTATTCCTGGTACGGACCCTATAAAGGAACCAAAGAAGAGAACCCCATGTTGGTGTCCCTTCATAAGGCCTCAGGCTACTTTCCAATGATGGAAGCCATCCAGGAACTGATTGACCTGGAATGGGATGCCCCGGAGGCCAGCTTCAAAGAGGGTCGGGCCTTGGAAGCCCAATACCCTCTAGAAACCAGTGACCAAGGAACGCCTGCGTTTCTGAAAGTGGACGCTATGGTCTGTGCCGTCTCAAAGCGAACAATGATTCCTGTTGAGGGAGGGGCTGCATTGAAGGACATTCAGGACAGACGATTGGAATCCATCCTTAAGCAGGCCTTCGATGCAACAGCAATGACACTGCAGATTGCTTCCTGCTGCGTACTGGTGGCACGTTCTTGCTTGCTCCTCTCGAGAGAGGCAAATAATTCCGGAACATATACCGGTGAGACGATGGAACCTGCAGCAGCCTTCTTCATGGACGCAAGCTCAGACCTGGTGTGCACCTCAGCCAGGGCGTTACCTCGGTAGTGGCAGCCAGAAGACAACTATGGCCATGGAATTGGTCTGCGGAAGCGACATCTAAAGCGAAATCTCACAAGAATGCCTTTAAAGGATCTCTCTTGTTTGGAACGAATTGGAAAAGTTAGCCAGCAAATGGGGCGAATCCCTAGTGCCTCAGCTACTGGAAGATAGGAATAAAAGATCTCAGCATCCCCTCCCCCAAAAGAACCAAGGGCAGAGGATCGCAGCGCTTTAGACCTTACAGGAACTCGCAGTTCCAGGCACCTCGTCCCTCCAGAAGGTCCCCAGCCCTTTTGGAACAGACAGACCAAGAGGGGAGCAGGCTCGGGGGCAGGCTCCAGCCGTGCTCCACAATGAGAATGGGCCGACCCCCATCCACAGGAAGAGGATTTAGGGGTCGACTTGCCCTCTTCTACCAAAGATGGGTCAAGATAACGTCTGACAAATGGGTTCTAAACATTATTCGAGAAGGTTACTCTCGAGTTCCCGCAGCATCCCTCCAGACAAATTTATGATGTCACCTTGCCATTCCCACTCCGAGACTGGCAGTAGAAAGCACTCTAACAAGACTACTCAGTCTGAAGGCAATAACTCTGGTTCCCACCCCCCAACAAAATATGGGGCGCTTTTCCATTTATTTTATTGTTCCCAAAAAGGAAGGATCATTCCAGCCCATCTTGGACCTCAAGAACGTCAACCATCATCTGCGGGTTCTACACTTCTGCATGGAAACTCTTCGCTCTGTAATAATGGCAGTATAACTGGGAGAGTGTCTAACCTCCCTGGACCTTTCCGAAGCCTACCTTCACATCCCAATCCATCAGAATCACCAGCGCATCCTGCATTTTGCGATACTGGGTCACTATTACCAGTTCCGAACGCTACCCTTCGCCCTAGCAACTGTCCCCAGATCTTTCACCAAAACTATGATGGCGGTAATACTGTGGCGGTAATACTGTGGAAGGAAGGGATTCTGGTACACCCTTACCTGGACGATTGGCTAATCAGAGCAAAGTCTTTGGAATGATAAAACTTTACTTCCGGAGAAGTAAACAAATTGCATGTCTCTCAGGGTAGCGTTTTCAGTAATTTAAATTCATCTGGCAACTCTATTATACCAATGTAATGGCATTCAAAGCTGGGATATGTTCGTCACCTCTTTGTTTGAAATGTGGAATAGCCAAAGGTGACTACATACACTGTTTCTGGCTATGCCCTCAAATTCAGGCGTTTTAGCTCACCATTTCCAAATACTGTTCAATGATTTGTGAATGGCCAGTACCACTAGACCCTATGATGTGGCTATTTGGACTATATGCATCGAATTCTAAAACACCCACTAAACATCAAAAGGCTTTCTTGGATAAAGCTTGGTTAATGTTCCCACATTCCAGTGGGAACACTGAGAGGAGAGGATCACCTTGCTGGTGGCTGAAAGGAATCAGTAAGTTTTTGCTTGGGACATTGTCTTTTTTAAAAGTATTGGGGCAAAGTTAACTATCTGGGAATATTATTTAGTGTGTTTGTGCCTTTAATAGTCAGAAAGGCAGTGAATAAACAAGTTAGACTGTATTTTTAAATAGTCAATAAGGTAGCTAGTAAGTAGTAGTTAGTGTGTTTATTTTTAAAAGTCTGCAGAACTGAGTGTTCTGCAGACTTTTAAAGAACTGAGTGTTTGTATTTAATACAAACTGAGTGTTTGCATTGAAAACAAAAACCCCCCAACCCCCCCCCCCCCCCCCCCAAAAAAAAAGTAGCCAGAAGCTAGAAATAAGCTAGGAGCAGTGTATACCTAAGTAAAAAAGTTGAATAGTTCAGCTCAGTTACTCACCTTGGAAAGGTGTTGAGGTAGTGTGATTGGGTTTGAATAGGGACCAACATTTGTTAATCAAGAGAGCAGTGAGTCACTCTGGCTGACTAACTGAAGTTAGACTGTTTGCTTTTTTGACTGCTGCGGCACACTGAGCCGACGATTTTAAAGTATTATCCACTATGATGCCTAGATCTTTTTCCTGGGTGATAGCTCCTAATATGGAACCTAACATCGTGTAACTGCAGCAAGGGTTATTTTTCCCTATATGCAACATCTTGCACTTGTCCACATTAAATTTCATCTGCTATTTGGATGCCCAATCTTCCAGACTTGCAAGGCCCTCCTGTAATGTATCACAATCCACTTGTGATTTAACTACTTTGAATAATTTAATTCAATGTTGGTATTTCAAAAGGCTGATGTCTTCTATTATTTGCAGCTTAAAAGTTATATAGACAAATGCTTGAGAATCATTGTGGGCCGTTATACCTCAGGTCCTTTCCAAAGATTATGCCATCTCTGTAGGAAACGTCGAGTATCTTTGTCAGTGTTGTATAAATATCTACTGTCAATATCAGATTTTGTATTTCTAAGCTCACTGGCTAATGTGTGGAGTATAGATTTAACAAATGTTCTGACTAATGACATTATTACTACCTCATCATTACTGATCAGAGCTGCCCAAAGTGTCTCATTGAGGGAGATGCAGTATTACATTAATTACTGGATTTATTTTTGGCCGCTTAAAGCCTTTAAACAGGCATTGTGACCTCAAGGCATGTGTTAAATGTGACGAGGAGGCAGCTAATTTACTTCACTGCCTATGGAGTTGCCCTATTATTCAAGCCTTTTGACTATCTAAGTCCTTTCTAGCTACAATGGGTATTTCTACTTCTGTTTGGTCAGCACCTTTCTGTATACTTGGCCATGTTGAGAAAAAGGCAGTATTTCAAAAGCATTTAAAGGTTTTGTTCATAAAAGGTAGCTTGGTGCCCAAAAAGGGAATTTTAAGGGTTTGGTTAGAGAGTGCGAGTCCTCAAATAGAAGTCTGGAAATTGGCTACGATTGAATTATTTATGCTAGAAATTTGCTCAGTGGATGGTTCACGACCCAATTCAGTTAACAGTTTTTTGGGCAATAGAGGCATTTTGCAACCTATGCTTCCAGTTGCTATAAAAAATAAAATCCTATAAGAGGCAAAAACAAACACCTGCAACAATAATAAACATAACACAAATAACAGAGATGTTGGTAAACACACCCTAAGCATTGAATTGGCAGGAGCACTAGGCGGCTTGAGGAGGGAGGGTGGGGGATGCGTATATTTTTATGATATGGTACGGAGGTCATCTGCAAAATATGGGCTGGATTTTAAAAAAGTTATACGCACCGGGCCTATTTTAAAAAGGCCTGGCAAAGCACGTAAAGCCCTGGGACGCGTTTAAGTCCCGGGGCTTTACTAAAGGGGTGGTCTGGGGGTGGGTCGTGGGCAGGGCAGAGGCCTGCAACACAGCGGGGCTGTGTCAAGGCATAGCATGCCGGCGCGTAAAGTTTGCGCCTGTCCGGAGGCAGGCACAAAAGGTAATTATAAAAATTTGGGGGGGGGGGGGGGGGTTAGAGTAGGGTTAAGAGGAGGAAAGGTTAGGGGAAGGGGTGGGGAGGGAATGGGGGAAGGCAGCACGGCTCAGCATGCGCAAGGTGCACAATTGTGCACCCCCTTGCGTGCACAAGTTATAAAATCAGGCGTGCATATTTATTTATTTATTTATTTATTTATAGTTTTTATATACCGATCTTCTTGCATTAGATACAAATCAAACCGGTTTACAAAGAACAATGAACTTGCCTGTAGGCGATACATGGAACTGTGAACGTATTAAGAAACAAACTCTGGGTAACATAGTCAAAATAAACTGACCAGGAATACAATTAGCATTACATAGGTAATAAAGGTCACCTTTTGTTGTGAACGGCCTCGAAGGCTTTGCATTCTGTTGTGAACGGCCTCGAAGGCTTTGCATTCTGTTGTGAACGGCCTCGAAAGGCCTTGCATTCTGTTGTGAACGGCCTCGAAAGGCCTTGCATTCTGTTATGTTCTGGTGGTTTAGTGTGTCCATGGGCCTCAGCCCGACCCAGACCTTCCAGGCCGCGCCAAGGGTTGACGGTGGCTCCGCATGGCTGAACAATCTTGCCCTCGGCCAGGCCGGCAAGCTCCCTAGGCCAACATCCAAGGATGTTGGAAGTTGAATGGTCCTCCGACCATTCCGGGCCCTTTCGGACCTGCTGTGAGCAGCATGGAGCAGCAGGCCTGGCCTGAGGTTGAGGGCAGACTGGCCTTGACACGAAGACAAGGAGGTTGATGCAACGGCATCACATGGCACGAAGACACTTGGGCTGAAGACATGACACCAGGACTATGAATACGTGACACCAGGATCGATGCAGACGGCATCGCTGACAAGACACTTGGGACTTGACTAAGGCTGGGAAGACATTTGCATTGTCTCTCAGGGCGCCCTACTCAGCCCACCTTCACGGGCGCACCCAATGGGCTGGTCGCGGACCTCCCTGTCCGCTAGGTGCCCTACACAGCCCCAAGAGGCTGGTCACGGACCACGAGAGGAACGGGACAGATGCAGGAAAGTCCAGTCACGACGGAGCCACGACAACGGAGCCATAAGTCGCCCGAGCTCTGCAATGGCTGGCGGGGCATGATGGCTCAGGAGCACAGGACAGATGTCCACCAGCAGGCTAGTCCACTCAGGCACACAACATCCGAGGGACCCTCGGCCTACCGGACCAGAAGGCTTGGGAGCGAAGACGAGACACAGGAACCGGACATCAGGACGAGACACCAGGATATGAAGATCAGAACACCTGGACAAGGACCTCAGGCACGAAGACTGGACATGAAACAATTGGACGAGACAAGGAGCTCCTTGAAGACTGGAAGACCTTACACAGGCTCTGGCAGTCAGGAGCCTCCAGAGCGCAGTCCACCACGATGCAAGGCCCTGGACAACTGACGGAGCAGCCCTTTATAGGGCTGGTACAGGAAACAGCGCCACCAAGGTGGGGCCAGGACACTTCCTGTGTCTGGCCCTTTAAATGTTGAGAGAAGACACGGCCGCGCGCTCCTAGGAAGAGAGCAGGAGCTGTGCCAGGACTGCGGACAGCGGCCTGCACTGACGCAGAGCGTGAGAAGAGGCAGGGCTGGCCTGGGACGCAGGCCCGACGTGAGCAGTGGCTCCAGCCACCACTCCAGCCCGGGGCTTTGCGGCCTCCCAGCCGCGAAGATGGGATCAGCGCCGGGGGCGGTCCAGCCCCGAGGAAGACCGCGGCTCTGACTGCGGAGGACAGGGGAAGCACGGGAGGCCTCCGGGCCGCAAGAAGAACTTCAAGCCGCGGCTCCGGCCGCGTGGGAAGGCCGACGGCGGCGTCCTGCTGCGTCGGCTGAAGACACAGCAACATGGGGTGAGTGGCCTGCTCGCGGGGAAGCAGAGTTCATGACACCTTTTTAAAATCTTCCCCTATGTTTGTATAATGGCTACTGTTCTATTATATATCTGAGCATCAGTACCGACTAGTTTTACAGAGGTACTATATCTAGTTACTGTTTTGGGCTATGTCATATATTGAAAATCAATAAAAATGATGAAACATAAAAAAAACCATTCTTTCTATATGTTCTGTGATTTGTTGTTCGTTAGAATAGTTCTGCTATTTTTCCCAGCACTGAAGTCAGGCTAATCAGTCTATAGTTTCCTGATCACCCCTGGAGCCCTTTTTAAAATGTCTGAGTTATATTGGCCATCCTCCAGTCTTCAAGTACAGTGGACAGTTTTAGTGATAGGTAACAAATTTTTACTAATAGATCTGAAATTTCATTTTTGAGTTTTTAGAACACTGGGGTGTATGCCATCCAGTCCAGGTGCTTTGCTACTCTTAGTTTTTCAATCTGGCCTACTACATCTTCCAGGCTCACTGTGATTTGGTTCAGTTCATCTGAAACATCACCATTGAAACTGACTCTGGAACCAGTATCTCCCTACTATCCTCATTAGTAAACACAGAAGAAAAATTCATTTAGCCTTTCCTTGATGGCCGTATCTTCTCCACAAGCCCCTTTAATCCCTTGATCATCTAACGGTCCAATCAACTCCCTCATGGCTTTCCTGTTTTGGATATGTTTTAAAGGGTTTTTATTATGAGTTTTTGCCTCTAAGGCCAAATTTATTTCAAATTCTCTCTTAGCCTGCCTTATCAATGTTTTACACTTAACTTGGTGTAATGCTTATGCTTTTTCCTATATTCTTCAGATGTATACTTTTTCCAATTTTTGAAGGAAGTTTTTTTGGCTAAAATAGCCTCTTTTACCTCCTCTTTTAACCATGCCTGTAGTTGTTGTCCTTCCTTCCCACCTTTCTTAATGCATGGCATACATTTTGAACTGTGCTTCTAAAATTATATTTTAAACATTGTCCATTCTTGTTGTACACAGGTTGCGGGCGCTATATTAAAAAGAAAAAAAAAATAGAGCAAATTTTAATCTAGACCAATGGTTCTCAACTTTTTTTCTGTCCGGGGACACGCCTGACAGATGGTTCTTACATGCCGTGATACACTGGACACATGACTGTCACGGGGCTGAATTTAAACATATAGGGGTAGATTTTAAAAGATTGCGTGCGGGCGCACTACCCGGCACGTGCATATGTACTCCCAATTTTATAACATGCGCGCGCCTGCGTATGCATGTTATAAGATCCTGGGTTGGCGGGTGCCACTCCGAGCCACGCTGCCTTCCCCCATTTCCCTTCCCCCTAGCCTGACCTTCCCACCCCTTCCCCCCCCCCCCCCCAGCCCTAGTCTAAACCCCCCCTTGACCTTTATTTTACATGCTGCGTCTGCTGGCCGACTCGGCACACTTTCCCTGGCACAGCAGCAAATGTGGGCCGCTTTGCCAGGAGCCTGACCCCGCCCCACCCCCTCCCCGCCCCTTTTGTAAAGCCCCAGGACTTACACGCGTTCCCGGGCTTTATGCACGTCGCCGGCCTTTTGAAAATAGGCCCAGCGCGCGTAAGCCGGTTACACGCGTAACCTTTAAAAATCCGGCCCATGCTCTGTATCTACAGGAAACTGCCTTGATCCCCCCCCCCAACAATGAATGCAGGACATCCCTAGTTCTGTTCTTTTCTGTTTTTGTATGGTAAATTCCCAGTCAAATTTCATACAAAAAGATATTTCTGGTGTCATCTGAGTAAAAGCAACGTAAACTCTCTCTCCTGCCAGGGACAATAGCCCTCCTTATGAAAAACAGTAATTTATCACAAGTACATGTCCTGTTGAGAAAACACAACAAATAATGATACAAATGCCTACATGCTAGTAAAATACCTCACTTCGGTCACACACAGAATCTACTTTCACCAAGTACAGAAAGACCACAAATTACAATATGGAGAGAGAAACTGGAATGAAAACCCCAAAAGCCACTCTGCATTCAGTGGCAAAAGTGGAGAAATGGAAACATATAGCACCTAAAAGACTCCCTGGATCTGACAATAATGCACAAAACATTACACCTGCATTATGGAATGCACTCAAAGAGTAAGAACCCTACCCATGAAAAGGCAACACTGCATATATTATTAACCAGGCCCTAAACAGCAATACATCTCCTATTAACAAGCTGCTATAGATCCATACACAAACTACAAGCTTGCAGAATACCGTTAGCTGGGTCACACACGCAGAGCACAGACAGACACCAAATATAGAATAAAGTGACCAAGTTAATGTTGTTTTTGTTTTTCCATTGTCGCACTGCATACACTCAGTTTGGCTTCTTGCTGTTTCCAGTTCAGTTTTTGTCTCCACATTTCTATTTGTACATTTCGCAAGTAAGTAATATAAATAATAAGTCCAAAACTAGAATAATAAATATAATGTTTCAAACAACTGATAACAGAATAACATCCAGTCATTAAATACTTACAAAATACTTACAATAAAATATTTCAAACAGCAGACACATCACATAATACCCAATAATTAAAATGGCAGTCAATCAAGAAAGATAATTAAAAAGCCACCTTTACTTACCTTCTCCAGCAGCTCTCCTGCCTCCTTCCCTTGTAGGCCTGAAGTATTCTAAGCATATTTAAATGTTTGTTTTTGATTTTATGAATGTAATATTGTAAACCGCCTAGACGGGCAGATACCTGCCTTATTCGTACCGTAAATTTTCGGGCAAATTCGTGCGGTAAATTTTAAATAAAATAAATAAATAGGCCAATAGCACACACCAGAAGCAGTAATAACTCTGAAGCTCTGCCTTAAGGCCCATGAATAGTCTGTCTCACACACACATACACTTTGTCTCTAATGCACCAGTCATCTTTCTCTCTCTCACACACACACCAGTCACCTCCCTGACCAATCTCTCTCTCTCACACGCTCACCAGGTCACCTCCCTGACCAGTCTCTCTCTCTCACACGCACACCAGTCACCTCCCTGACCAATTTTTCTCTCTCTCTCACACGCACACCAGTCACCCTCCCTGACCAATCTCTCTCTCACACGCACACCAGTCACCTTCCTGACCAGTCTCTCTCTCTCACACGCACACCAGTCACCTCCCTGACCAACCTCTTGCTCTCTCTCGTTTTCTCTCTTACTTACATGCACAGTCTCAGTCAAACACATTTTCTCACACACTTACACACATGCTGACTCATTCTCTCTATCTCACTCATTCACCCTGACCCCCAACGCACAAGGCAGCCGGCATGCTGCTATTAAAGCAGAATTGTGACCGGCTGGGGAACTGCAGCAGGAGTGACTCCTCCCAGCCCCACAGTGTTAAGGGAGGCAGCCACTCAGCTGTTTGCCTGTGCTGTGATCATTGTGGCGCAGAGCGGTCAGCTGAGAATATGGCCGCGGGGATTTCCTACTGTGCTGCTGTTTTGGAAATCCGTCAATTAGTTGCCCCTGGTGTACAGCATTGGGCAGGTTCCAACTGGGGGTATCAGAGCTGAAACAGCAGAGAAAGAGCACTAAGGCTGAGAACTGGGATACATTGAAGATCCTCTGTGGAGGGTAGGAGCTTGCTCAGCTCCCAATCACACTGAATTCATAGCTCCCTGTGCCTTTTTGTAACCAGCCTGTAATGCTACTCCCTTTCCTTGATTAACATCCCTCATTTCAAATATCCAGGTCTACTTGAAAATTTGTCCTTTCACTAAGTGGCCAGTTATAGGTTGATAATTAGTAAAGCAATGGTCTGTCAAATGTCTCACTACATCCAGCTGAGGAAGAGCATAATTGAAATTACCTGTGACAGTGATTAGATCACTGAAATGTGTGAAGTGCCTTTAATGTCCACCTTCCATGCAATCAGCAGAAGCCAAGCAGTGAATTTATCTGAGGCGGCTTTGCCACTTCATTCATCAGTGACCCAGGGCAGCAAATCAATGGATTTCTCAAACAGCAGCACGGCAGGAAATCCCTGCGGCCACATTCTCAGCTTACTGCTCTACGCCACAATGATCGCAGCACAGGCAGAGAGCTGAGCGCTGCCTTCTTACTGCTGCAGGGCTGGGGGTGGAGCCTTGGGACATGCAGCAGGATGCATGGCCCTTTCTTCTTACCACATGCCCGATAAATATCTTTCTCTTCTGAGCCACAGGGGCGGGAAGAAGACAAGGCCATGTTGCTGTTGTTGGCTTCCACGCACCCTGCTGCCATTCCCCTCAGGGCCTGAATGTGCTGATAGCCTGAGCTGGAATGGCAGCAGTGTTTTGTTGAATTCTGGTGCATCTTGCTGGCTGGGGTGATGGAGAGGGAGGGAAGAGCAGCGGGAGACCAGGAAATGCGTGACACAACTGCCGGTGCTTGGTGACATACTGGTGTGTCGCGATACACCGATTGAGAACCCGCTGATCTAGGACCATAAGAACATAAGAAAATGCCATACTGGGTCAGACCAAGGGTCCATCAAGCCCAGCATCCTGTTTCCAACAGTGGCCAATCCAGGCCATAAGAACCTGGCAAGTACCCAAAAACTAAGTCTATTCCATGTTACCATTGCTAATGGCAGTGGCTATTCTCTAAGTGAACTTAATAGCAGATAATGGACTTCTCCTCCAAGAACTTATCCAATCCTTTTTTAAAACACAGCTATACTAACTGCACTAACCACATCTTCTGGCAACAAATTCCAGAGTTTAATTGTGCGTTGAGTAAAAAAGAACTTTCTCCGATTAGTTTTAAATGTGCCCCATGCTAACTTCATGGAGTGCCCCCTAGTCTTTCTACTATCCGAAAGAGTAAATAACCGATTCACATCTACCCGTTCTAGACCTCTCATGATTTTAAACACCTCTATCATATCCCCCCTCAGTCCGTCTCTTCTCCAAGCTGAAAAGTCCTAACCTCTTTAGTCTTCCTCAAAGGGGAGCTGTACCATTCCCCTTATCATTTTGGTAGCCCTTCTCTGTACCTTCTCCATCGCAATTATATCTTTTTTGAGATGCGGCGACCAGAATTGTACACAGTATTCAAGGTGCGGTCTCACCATGAGCGATACAGAGGCATTATGACATTTCCATTTTATTCACCTTCCCTTTCTAATAATTCCCAACATTCTGTTTGCTTTTTTGACTGCCGCAGCACACTGAACAGACGATTTCAATGTGTTATCCACTATGACACCTAGATCTCTTTCTTGGGTTGTAGCAACCTAATATGGAACCCAACATTGTGCAATTATAGCATGGGTTATTTTTCACCTATATGCATCACCTTGCACTTATCCACATTAAATTTCATTTGCCATTTGGATGCCCATTTTCCAGTCTCACAAGGTCTTCCTGCAATTTATCACAATCTGCTTGTGATTTAACTACTCTGAACAATTTGTGGCATCTGCAAATTTGATTATCTCACTCGTCGTATTTCTTTCCAGATCATTTATAAATATATTGAAAAGTAAGGGCCCCAATACAGATCCCTGAGGCACTCTCACTGTCCACTCCCTTCCACTGAGAAAATTGTCCATTTAATCCTACTCTCTGTTTCCTGTCTTTTAGCTAGTTTGCAATCCACGAAAGGACATCGCCACCTATCCCATGACTTTTTACTTTTCCTAGAAGCCTTTCATGAGGAACTTTGTCAAACGCCTTCTGAAAATCCAAGTATACTATATCTACTACCGGTTCACCTTTATCCACATGTTTATTAACTCCTTCAAAAAGTGAAGCAGATTTGGTGAGGCAAGACGTGCCCTGGGTAAAGCCATGCTGACTTTGTTCCATTAAACCATGTCTTTCTATATGTTCTGTGATTTGATGTTTAGAACACTTTCCACTATTTTTCCTGGCACTGAAGTCAGGCTAACCGGTCTGTAGATTCCTGGATCGCCCCTGGAACCCTTTTTAAATATTGGGATTACATTTGCTATCCTCCAGTCTTCAGGTACAATGGATGATTTTAATGATAAGTTACAAGTTCCCATGGGGGAAAGCAGACAGTTGCTCAGAAGTCCATGGTTCGGAGAGTGGTATAGTGAAAGGATACTTGTGAAAAAGGAAGTTAGAATATCCCCGTAGAGAGATTTTGATTAAGGCTTAAGTAGCCTAAACAGCTGTAGACAAAGAGCTACTCCTGGGGGAATTCTGTGCACAAAATTCTAAAATTCTGCAGAATTATGCATATAGTATACATCACAGTCTTTGAGTAATTGAGTAATCCATATCACTATAACTATACTTTGTTTATCCTATAGTTACTTGTTATAATGTAAAGCTTCTGTTGCTAAGTTATGTTTTATGTGAATCGATGAGATGTTCCCAACGTTCATCGGTATATAAAAGCTTCCAAAAAATAAATAATTAATTTAAAATATAATACAGAAAAGTTATTACTCAAAGATGCAGAGTTTAAAATATTTTGAGCAGAATTCCCCTAGAAGTGCACTGTAGGAATGTCCCTTCCACCCTCTCTCTTTAATCGCCTGGCCCATACCCTTTCACCTGCCTTCTTAGACTTTTAACTTCTCAGCTCTCCATTATCTCACCCCTCCACCTCCAGGCTCAACCCCTTCCACTATCTCCACCCCACATCCCTGCAGAGTTTGACCCCTCTGTCATACAGCTCCTCACAAAGGATCCCTCTCTCGCACATACACATCCCTTCATACAGGCTCCCTCTGTCGCATTCTCAAACATAACTCCTCGCACAGACTCCCTCTGCTCCTCTCTCTCACACAGACACACACACAGCCCCCCTTCACCACACTCTGTCCTCTCATACATGTACCCTCACACAGGCTTCCATATCACTCTCGCATACATACCCTCACACAGGCTTCCATATTACTCTCACATACATACCCTCACACAGGCTTCCATATCACTCTCGCATACATACCCTCACACAGGCTCCTGATTTCTCTTTCACACTCCTACACATGGAGGCCCCTTCTGTCTCGCACACAAACATGCACCATCACACACAGGCCCCAAATCTCTTACAAACACCCTACACTCCTACAACCTCATGCGCTGTAATTCTGGGCCTCACCATGTCATTGTTAGCTGCAGGCAAGATAGGTTTCCCCCTGTGGCGCTCGTGTCTTCAATACTCTTCTGTCATGTGCAATGGACTCGGCTCGCCAAGTCTTCTGCTCCTTGGCTTGCAGTCCACTGGGTGTTGCTGGCCATGCTCTAAATTCTGCGGAAAATTTGGGGAATTCTGCCCACATTTTGTGCTCCACAGTAACACAGAATTTCCTGAAGAGTAAAGAGTACACAGATATGAAGTTGTGAATACAAAGAGAAATGAAAATGCATATAAAAAACATATTTTAAAATGTATCTGAATGCCAGAAATCCTAATAGTAAGATTGGTGAGTTAAAATATGGCATTATGAGGATATAAACGTGTTAGATATTTCAGAGATATGGTGGTAGGAGGATAACCAATGGGATACACTGATACTAGGGTATAAATTATAGCAATGTGATAGGGCAGATCGAATTGATAGGAAGGTAGCACTATATTTAAAAGATGGCAAAGAGTCAAACAGGATAAAAATCCTGTAAGAATAAAAAATATACTATGAAATACTTATGGATAGAAATTCCATGTGTATTAGGTAAGTTTGAGACTGATGTGATTTGATAAAGAAGAGCTATAGAGACTTTAAACCACCGGGGTAAGTTGGGGCTATGTGTGCTAAGTCCAGCTCACCAACTGGTGTGAGAGGATTTGAATTCGTAGCTGTGACACCCTGGAAGGAACACAGTAAATAATAAGCAATAGAGACTGGAATACCTGGCCTGGGGCAGCGGGTCTGTGGAAAAACACCCCCCAGAGGCTTAACAAGTGGTTCAGTTTCTTATTTAAGCAGAGGATTCCAGCTGGATTATGACTGGGAGAGTGGCCGGCCGCACAAGGAGGTGGCGTTCTAGCACCAAATGTAAACTCTTGAATACTGAAACATTCCTGCAACCTGTGGGCTGTATATACTAAACCTATTTCCTAGTACTTTCTTTGGAGGAAGACCATTGACTTAACATATTCGCTTAAAATGGCAGGTCTGCCATAAGCAGAAAATAAATACTTTTAAATAAATACATAAATAAGCATCTCTTCCCATCCCTCTCAAAACAATATTTTCCCTAAGTCCCCCGTTCATAGTGTCTTAAGAGGATTGACATTACTAAATCTACCTTGTCTTCTAAATTGAACACTCGAGCAGGATTGGGTAACATCTTAGTGTTGCGGACTCGCCTTGAGGCTACGAATTCCACGATGAATGCGTGCAGGAAAGCCCTGGGAAGGGGCGTAGAGGCGTGATCGCTTGCTCCTGTGTGAGTCCCTGGTCCAAGAGATAACTCAGAGGAGCCCCAAGATACCCCGAGGATAGGAAAGCAAGTGTGAGCTTGGGCACAGTTCGAACTCATGAAGATAGAAACCGGAACAGGGACTCCTGGTCCGAAAAGCTAAGAGTCAGAGTTCTTAGAAGAAGGAGGATTCCTGGAACTTGGGCTAGATGAAGACTCCTGGACATGGGTGAAGAAGAGGTGTACTCTTGAAGACGAAGATCAGACAAGACTCTTGAAGAGGATGAAGAGGAACACTCTTGGGTACGAAGAAGAGACGAGGCTCTTGGAGTTAGGGAGTACTATCCTTCAAGGTGCCCTACATAACCCAAGGACTGGTTGCAGACCACTTTGTCCGCTGTGTGCCCTACACAACCCGGAGGCTGGTCGCGGACCACGCTAGGAACTGGAGGAGCACCAGATGGAGAGGAGTCGGGCAGCACTCGAAGTCCAACGGAGGAATTCCAATCTATCAAGGGTAGACTGATTGGAGAGTCCGAGAAACGCCAAGATCTGCTGACATGTTCTCCAGGATAAAGAGATGTAATGAAGAGAGAGGTATGCAGAGGGCAGTACCTCAGTGAAGCCATCTTGACATCAGGAAACCTGGACATCTGAAGAGATGGATGACAGAAGGAATGGCCTCTGCTTAGGGTAGGATCTGGAAGTCTTTGATAGAAGAAGACGGATGATCATCTGGATGGAGGACGTCGGGACACCAGGACATCTGGGACTCAGAACTCCAAAGGCACTGAAGGAATGGAGCAGTGCCCTTTTATAGGGCAGGAGCAGGAAGAGCCCTGAAGACGTCATCTGGGAGGGTTGAAGAGGAACTTCCTGCTTTGTCCCTTTAAATGGAGAGAAGAGCCCCACGGCCAGCCCCTAGAGGGAGCCCTGCAGCACGGGGGGCGAGCCAAGGCATGCAGCAGCATCTGAGGCTAGAGAGAAGGCCGGAGGCGGCTCCTGCCGCTGAAGAGGAGCAGCGCTGGGGCTGGTCCGGCCCCGAGGAAGAGGAGACGGCGTTGGTGGCTCCCTGCCGTGAAGAGAAGTCGGCAGCACTTGGGCTGCGGTCAAGGGGAATCCCTGCGAGGGGATTCCCCTGAAGCGGAGGGGCTCCGGCGGTGGCACAGGCCGCAGGAGAAGAGATTCCCGGTGGGGGGATTTCCCCGAAGAGGCGTCAGCGGCGCAGCTCCAGCCACGCAGGAGAGGAGGCACAGCCAGCGGCAGCAGGCTGCAAAGAAGGAGGCAGCGTGGCTTGGTGGCAGACCCTGCCGCAGAGGAAGGTGAGGCCCTGTCCGCGGAGCAGCCGCAGGCAGGGGTGTAACATTTGGACTGAGGGTCATATTGGAGACCCAGTCCCAGGGAAAAGGGTTCCCTTGGAAATCAGAGGAGTATATTTGGGGGGAACAGGGTCTCCCATAAAAGTCTGAGAAGCAGGGGAGGGTGTGAGAGGCTGACTTGCTACTACTTTGGGCTCAGTGCAGTGACTTACAGCCACGCTGCTTTCCTAGCCACCCTGGGCTGCATGATGTGGCCCATGGGCTCTACTTTGCTCATCTCTGCCTTAGATTCTGGGGGCCCCATATAAGTATCTCGGTGAGGCCTTGCCCAATGCAAATCTTTTGCCAATCCCTTTCTACAAAGGGTGCAGCTTGGATGCAGGTATTGCCAAATTCTGGGTTGGGGAGTGCAAATGTGGCAGCAGTTTCCATGAAGGATTTAAGCTTTTTATTATAAATGATATGAAAACTTTTATAATCCTTCCACTTCTCTTTTTAGACAGGTTCATTTCCCCAGGTGTGGCATCTGGAGTCTGCCCTGCAGGGAACTGAAACTATATTTGGATTTGATTTTTATAGTTTATAGTTTTTCTAAACCCTCGCATCAGCCGTAGCCTTCACAACGGTGTACAGTTATGTTTAAGATAAGAAATACAATAAAATCATAAAAAGATAACAGCTAAAAATACTATAAGATGAAGCACAGAAATAAATTAGTAAAACATTTTAAAATAATCACAATAAAATTCCTAAACTAATATAAAAATAAAGAGGATGAGCCTTGCATAGAGGGCGAGCTTGTCCCGAGCTCTGAAGTCCTTGTTGACCAACCTATTGCCACATGACAGGGCCTCTTCCTTGCACCTCTGGTATGGCAGTGCCTGGGTTGCTGGGCTATTGGGGAAGACAAGTTGATGCTTTGTGTGTTGCTTGTGCACGGGTTAGTTTTGGAGGTGCTGTGTTAGTACAGAAGTAGCTATTAGTTTTTCTCTTTTTGTAGGTGATCCACTTCCCAGGCACTGTCTGCTTTTCAAGTCCTTGCATGCCATCCTTTGTCTCACTGTTTCCACTTGGGAGCCTTTCATAGCAAACACTTACTGAGTCATCTATTTGGAGACTTCCTTCTACCTTGTTTTTTAATCACTTGTAAAATTAATGACTGTTGAGCTAAGGGGCTGACTATTTGGTTTGTCTAATATGCAAATTTTGAATGTTTTTGTTTGTTTTCTGATGATGTGCTTGTATCTGTTGTCAGTTGCTGTATCTTTCACTTTTATTTATAAAAACCTCCATGTACATAGCATTGCACAATCACAGAGCTATAAAACTACGATGTCAGTCAAAAACAAAATCCAAAGAATCTACAATACTCCTGACATCTAGATGAATGAAGATCTTTACAAAAATTAATTTTCTGACAAACACTTGCCTGAAATGGCTGAAACATTCCCAGTTAATGAGACAGTAATGCTAAATTTGTTTGTTACAGCTGATGACACATTAGTATATTTAAAAGATGGCATAGAGTCAAGCAGGATAAAAATCCTGTAAGAATAAAAAATATACTATGAAATCCTTATGGATAGAAATTCCATGTGTATTAGGTAAGTTTGAGACTGATGTGATTTGATAAAGAAGAGCTATAGAGACTTTAAACCACCGGGGTAAGTTGGGGCTATGTGTGCTAAGTCCAGCTCACCAACTGGTGTGAGAGGATTTGAATTCGTAGCTGTGACACCCTGGAAGGAACACAGTAAATAATAAGCAATAGAGACTGGAATACCTGGCCTGGGGCAGCGGGACTGTGGAAAAACACCCCCCAGAGGCTTAACAAGTGGTTCAGTTTCTTATTTAAGCAGAGGATTCCAGCTGGATTGTGACTGGGAGAGTGGCCGCGACCGTACATGATTCAAAAAATATATATTCAGGTGGTAAAGAAAACACCTCAAATTATGAGAGTAAAACAAAACTGCATCAAAATGTATTGCTCTGGAGATTTTCACCTGTGGTTTACTACTGCTCATCACCTCTATAGTGCTTCTTGAAGTATGCAGTGCTGTACAAATACATGAGACAGTCCCTTCTGTATAGAGCTTACCATCTAATCAGGACAAAAGAGACTTTGTGAATTTTATTTAAGAAAATATTTAAAACTAATAAGGCTGTGAGTGGGAGAATCCGGAGCTTAAGATTTAAAAGCAGCCTCAAAAAGGTGGGTTTTTAGACTAAATTTGAATAAGGCCAGAGAAGGGAGGAAGTCTCTTCTAGCAGCCAGGTGGAAACCTGGAGATGGGAATTGCTAGAGGAAGAGGAGGAATAGGATATAGATAAATGATATGTGGTAATGCTTCTCCTATGAAAGGGAGCGTAATATTAAGCCTATTGCATAGCATTTAGTACCAGCGTAAGTTTAACCTAGCAGCCCCCAAAACCTGCTGGAGAGGCTGTAATTGAGTGGGTTCATGCAAACCTAGGTTTGTAGAACAATAGGGGTATAGGGAGAGATAAAGCTGCAGAGTGAAGGTTCTTTTGGTAATGCCTTAATTCTTGGACAGTTTTAATGTACATGCTGGAAATTTTGTTGAAGGTCGTAAAGAAGAGATGTTTTTTTACACTCAGTCCATTGGCT
This sequence comes from Rhinatrema bivittatum, assembly GCF_901001135.1. Lineage (NCBI taxonomy): Eukaryota > Metazoa > Chordata > Amphibia > Gymnophiona > Rhinatrematidae > Rhinatrema > Rhinatrema bivittatum. The sequence goes on along the minus strand of NC_042618.1, from coordinate 486,547,671 downwards.
TTCACAGAGAATAAATGTTCTTACTCATTGTACAGGACATTCCCTGTATATACCCGGATCAGTCCAAACTCCTGGGATTTGCCTCCCCTCCAGCAGATGGAGACAGAGAAGTTTAATGGACTCCATCCTATATTCCTGAGATGTCACCTAGAGTCTGTCAGTATTTCTCTGTCTCCAGCAGATGATGGAGGTGCAACCCTTTAGTCTTGGTAGTTGGTGTTAGGACTTAGCTTTGGTTTTTGGGATTTTTCTTTTGGAAGTACTCAGTTTAGAAATAAAAAAAACCAGGGGGGGAAATTTATTAGTTTAGGATTCCTTTTTCAGCCTCCTGGTGCGACCACCCCCCCTGGTTGTAGAGGCTACAGAGCAGAGGGTTGAGAACCCTGTCACTGCAGACGGCTGAGGGTGATACTGGGGGGCCTGGTTCACTCACCCTCAGGGGCACCTTGCATAGATTCTCTTAGTTTAAAAAAAAAAAAAAAAGAAGAAAAGTAATACTTTACTAAAAGGAACTATATCTTTCAAATTCTCCTGCTCTGCCGGCCTAGCTTTCTCTCTGTGCGTCATTCAGCTTCAGACTGCGGACAGCTCCTGATCACTTTTTAAATTTTTTTTCTCGCCGCTCTTCTCTGCAGCCATTCTATAATTAGGCCACTGGTCATGCCGCGTGGTGCGGCCTGTTCCGCGTGCAACAGCACATTCACACGGCTCTCCCGTACCAGAGTCTGCATGGGGTGCTTGTCGGGGGGGGCAGAAGGGTCCTTGGGGGTTACAACTCCGGGGAAATCACGTGGCGGTATGTCGCTATCGCTCCGGATGCCGGGGAAGCTCGTCCTGCCGAGTCAGCCTCTGGACCCGTTCCTTCTCAGCACGGGAACGGAGGCCATTTTGCGTACTTTTAAGCAGCAAGAGAGAGCTGAGGGGGAGGGCTCTCCCCACCTCCATTGTCACCGCGGCCTAGTGCTCCTGGGGGGCCAGTTTGGAGGGGGTTGGTGACTAGGATTCCCCAGAGGACGACCCCGGAGGGGTCTTCCTCCTCATTCACCTCAGATTTTGTGCTTTTAATGCACAAGGCCTTTAAGGCCCGCAAGGCTGCGAAAGCTCAGGGCCCCTAAGGTATCGAGGGCAGGCACCAAAGGAAGTAGGAGCCCCTAAGGACAAGTGCCCTCTTAGGTCCTTTACCTGTCCAGGGGACAACTGATCATCGGACCAGTCTGATGAGGGGGAGTCTCCTCCACAGGCTCCTGATCAGGGCCCAGATGCGGATCCAGATAACCTGCCCCAGCCATTCAAGCACGTGGGCTCGCCTCCGCTGGAAGGTGATGATCCCAAGGTGGTCCGCTTGTTCAGGCTAGGCCGGCAGAGCTTGTTCAAGCTAGGCTGGCAGAGCAGGAAAATTTGAGACCCCTTATCCCGGCCATCATGGAGGAACTAGGGATTGAAGTTCCTCAGGAGGATTCCTGTTTTGGCGCTATGGATCCAGTAATGGTGGGGCTCCAAGGTCCAGCTCGGTCCTTTCCTTTTCATTTGTCGATGACTGACCGCTTGTTTAGGGAGTTGGACACTCCTGACCTGGGTTTAAATGTAAGTCGAGCTATGGACAAGTTGTACCCGCTTCCAGAGGACGCGCTTGACCTCCTCAAGATGCCTAAGGTGGATGTTGCTGTGTCCGCGGTGACAAAGAAGACTACCATCCCGGTGATGGGAGCCATGGCCTTGAAGGACTTGCAGGATCGCAAGTTGGAGGAACAACTTAAGATTTTTGAAGTTTCTGCTCTAGGTATCCGGGCCACCATTTGTAGCAGTTTCGCGGTGTTGGGCACTCTCCGCTGGGTGCAAGATTTGCAGACGGCCTTAGCCCTTTCGGACACTCAGGCACAGCAGGCCGGTCAGCTGGAGGCTGTGCTGGCTTACAGTGTGGATGCCTTGTCGCATTGTTTTGCCGACTTCAGATCGTTAGACACTATCACCCCAAGGTCTCTCTCCTGCTCCGTGCACATCAGCCCTTCACCCCCCATCGAATACATTTCTTTTGGATTTCCACACCCCATATGCATGACTGCACTTCTTGGCATTGAATCTCAGCTGCCATATCTTCGACCAGTCGTCCAGCTTTCTTAAATCCTGTCTCATTCTCTCCTCCCCTTCCGGCGTGTCCACTCTGTTGCAGATCTTAGTATCATCCGCAAATAGACAAACCTTACCTTCTAATCCCGTCCACGATGTCGCTCACGAAGATATTGAACAGGACCGGTCCCAACATCGACCCTTGCGGCACTCCGCTCATCACCGCTCTCTCTTCCGAGTAAGTTCCATTTACCATCACACATTGTCTTCTGTCCTTCAGCCAGTTTGTTATCCATGCCACCACCTTGGCACTCACTCCCAAGCTTCTCGTTTTATTCATAAGCCTCCTGTGTGGGCCCGTATCAAAAGCTTTGCTAAAATCCAAGTAGATGACATCAAGCGCTCTTCCTTGATCCAATTCCTTAGTCACCCAATCAAAAAAGTCTATCAGATTCATCTGACAGGAACCTTCCCTTGATGAAACCATGCTGCCTCTGGTCCAGCAATTCTGCTGCTTGTAGATAGTTCACTATTCTTTCCTTCAGCACCGACTCTAAGAATTTTCCCACCACCGAGGTGAGGTAAACCAGCCTGTAGTTACCAGCCTCCTCTTTGCTCCCACTCTTGAGAAGAGGGACCACCGTCGCTCTTCTTCAATCACTCGACACAACTCCCGTTTCCAGGGATCTATTGAACAGGTCACGCAGCGGAGCCGCCAGCAGATCTGTGAGCTCCCTCAGTATCCAGGGATGAACCTCATCAGGCCCCATGGCTTTGTCCACTTTTTAGTTTTCCTAGCTCTTCCCATACATTCTCTTCCATAAACGGAGTTTCATCCATTCCACTCTCCTCCAGTTTCTTGTTAATTAGCGACGGTCCTTCTCCGGGGTCTTTTTTAGTGAACACCGAACTGAAGGATTCATTTAATATTTCTGACATTTCTTTATCTGTCTCTACCCATTGATCCTTTTCACCTTTCAATTTCACTATACCACTTTGGACTTTTCTCCTTTCACTGATGTATTTGAAAAAAGGTTTGTCAGCTTGCTTTACCTCTTTGGCAATCCTTTCTTAAGAACATAAGAAATTGCCATGCTGGGTCAGACCAAGAGTCCATCAAGCCCAGCATTCTGTTTCCAACAGAGGCCAAACCAGGCCACAAGAACCTGGCAATTACCCAAACAGCCACTGATGCAATTAATAGCAGTGGCTATTCCCTAAGTTAACTTGATTAATAGCAGTTAATGGACTTCTCTTCCAAGAACTTATCCAAACCTTTTTTGAACCCAGCTACACTAACTGTACTAACTACATCCTCTGGCAACAAATTCCAGAGCTTTATTGTGCGTTGAGTGAAAAAGAATGTTTCTCCGATTAGTCTTAAATGTGCTACTTGCTAACTTCTTAGAATGCCCCCTAGTCCTTCTATTATTCGAAAGTGTAAATAACCAAGTCACATCTACTCGTTAAAGACCTCTCATGATCTTAGACCTCTATCATATCCCCCCTTAGCCGTCTCTTCTCCAAGCTGAACAGCCCTAATCTCTTCAGCCTTTCCTCATAGGGGAGCTGTTCAATCCTCTTTATCATTTTGGTTGCCCTTCTCTGTACCTTCCCCATCGCAACTATATCTTTTTTGAGATGCGGCAACCAGAATTGTACACAGTATTCAAGGTGCGGTCTCACCATGGAGCGATACAGAGGCATTATGACATTTTCCGTTCTATTAACCATTCCCTTCCTAATAATTCCTAACATTGTTTGCTTTTTTGACTGCTGCAGCACACTGAGCCGACAATTTTAAAGTATTATCCACTATGATACCTAGATCTGTTTCCTGGGTGGTAGCTCCTAATATGGAACCTAACATCGTGTAACTACAGCAAGGGTTATTTTTCCCTATATGCAACACCTTGCACTTGTCCACATTAAATTTCATCTGCCATTTGGATGCCCAATCTGCCAGTCTTGCAAGGTCCTCCTGTAATGTATCACAGTCTGCTTGTGATTTAACTACTCTGAATAATTTTGTATCATCCGCAAATTTGATAACCTCACTCGTCGTATTCCTTTCTAGATCATTTATATATATATTGAAAAGCATCAGTCCAAGTACAGATCCCTGAGGCACTCCATTGTTTACCCTTTTCCACTGAGAAAATTGATCATTTAATCCTACTCTCTGTTTCCTGTCTTTTAACCAGTTTGTAATCCACGAAAGGACATCACCTCCTATCCCATGACTTTTTAGTTTTTGTAGAATCCTCTCATGAGGGACTTTGACAAACACCTTCTGAAAATCCAAATACACTACATCTACTGGTTCACCTTTATCCACATGTTTATTAATCCCTTCAAAAAAATGAAGCAGATTTGTTAGGCAAGACTTCCCTTGGGTAAATCCATGTTGACTGTGTTCCATTAAATCATGTCTTTCTATATGCTCTACGATTTTGATCTTGAGAATAGTTTCCACTATTTTTTCCTGGCACTGAAGTCAGTATCACTGGTCTATAGTTACCTGGATCGCCCCTGGAGCCGTTTTTAAATATTGGGGTTACATTGGCCACCCTCCAGGCTTCAGGTACAATGGATGATTTTAATGTTAGGTTACAAATTTTAACTAATAGATCAGAAATATAATTTTTGAGTTCCTTCAGTACCCTAGGATGCATACCATCTGGTCCAGGTGATTTGCTACTCTTTAGTTTGTCAATCTGGCCTACTACATCTTCCAGGTTCACAGTGATTTCGTTCAGTTCGTCTGACTCATCACCACTGAAAACCATCTCTGGAACTGGTATCTCCCCAACATCCTCATTAGTAAACACGGAAGCAAAGAATTCATTTAGTCTTTCTGCAATGGCCTTATCTTTCCTAAGAGAGCCCCTTTAACCCCTCTGTCATCTAATGGTCCAACCGACTCCTTCACAGGTTTCTTGCTTTCGATATATTTTAAAAAGGTTTTGAGTTTTTGCCTGTATGGCCAACTTCATTTCAAATTCTCTCTTCGCTTGACTTTTTGCTTACTTGATTACTTTCTTCGTCTCCCTCAGTTTTATCAGATATTCTTCCTTGTGATCTTCCCTTTGGGATTTTTTATATTTCTTAAATGCTGTTCTTTAATCTTGTAGTTCACTTGTTGTTTGTTCCTATGCTTATCTGCTCTCCTTATGGTTTTTTGTACCCCTTACCCTTCCCCTCTTACTTGTAATTTCTGTTGCTTTTGTTCCGTGTAAACAGAGGTGATGTTTCGAATAACATCGGTATAGAAGGCTCGCGTAAATCCAGGCGGATTTACGCGAGCAGGGCTTTTAAAATCCGCCCGTAAGCATAGTACAGAGAGAGAAGAAATGCACATTCCCAAAACTGGCATATTATGGCTCTTGCACCCCGTCCCTCCCCTTCCATGCCTCCATCATCCTTCACTTTTCCCAAATATTCCATTTCAATCATCCGCTGACACTCACATCCCTGCCCAGCATTCCTGATCTCCCCCCCCCATCCTCTTCCTAGTGCTCCTTCTCTCCTCTGCCCTTAATCCCATCTCCCTCCCTGCCCAGCATTCCTGATCTCCCCCCCCCCCCATATCATCCTCTTCCTGGTGCTCCTTCTCTCCTCTGCTTGACTTTCCCTATGCCCTTCATCCCATCTCCCTCCCTGCCCAGCATTCCTGACCCCCCAGATCCTCTTCCTGGTGCTCCTTCTCTCCTCTGCTTGACTTTCCCTATGCCCTTCATCCCATCTCCCTCCCTGCCCAGCATTCCTGACCCCCCCCCCCCCAGATCCTCTTCCTGGTGCTCCTTCTCTCCTCTGCTTGACTTTCCCTATGCCCTTCATCCCATCTCCCTCCCTGCCCAGCATTCTTGACCCCCCCAGATCCTCTTCCTGGTGCGCCTTGTCTCTTCTGCTTGACTTTCCCTATGCCCTTCATCCCATCTCCCTGCCTGCCCAGCTACCCTGACCCCGTTTCCCACCCCTTCCTGCTCAGCAGCCCCCACACTCCCTCTCTGCTCTACCTTCATCTTCCCAGCATCACCAACCTCCTTTCCCCCCCCAGGGTGAAGAGATCATCAGCAGCATCACGCCCAGACTCGGCAGGGGAAGATAAAGTTTGCGTCCCATCAGGCCCAAAACAGCAGGAACTGACAATGTCTCGCTCTGATTGGGCTGAAGGAAGAAACAGCCTCTTACTGGGCCAGAAAGAAGAGAAGTGAGAGTCACCTCCCATCAGGCCCAATGTAAGAGAAGTCAACCAAGTCCCACCGGGGCTGATAAGGAGGCAAACATCTGCTGGCCCCGCAACACACCAGACTGGTCCCGATCACCTGTTGAGAACCACTGATTTAGACCACAGGCTCTTGGGGAAGGGACCTATAACCAGTAATGAGTACATTGATGATGCATTATAATGCTTGTTCTGTGACAAATATATAAAAGTACTTAAGACCTGCCAAAGTGGGTCAGTGTTCATCTAGACCAGCATCTAGTCTCAGACAGTGCCATCAGCTGATGCTTAGAGGAAGCGTATAAAAATAGTGCATGCATAGCGTCTTCTCCTACTCTCATCCCTTTCCAGCAGCTTGTAGTCATGGTTCAAGAGTGTCTTAAAAGAGAAATTCTCTCTGCCTCCAACTGATTTATCTTTCATACACTTGTCCAACCCCTTTACATCATTCTTTGGAAGTGAATGTGAAAAAGTACATCCTTATATTTGCTTTAAAGCTGCCGCCTGCCCCACTTTGTTACTTGCATACTGAGATGGTGAATTAACTGTATATCACTCTGTACAAAAATGTCCGTGATATATCATAATTGCCCTGTGACAGCAGAGCATTGTGGACACTGATAGTACTTGCTAATTGCTTTCAAAATGTAGAAAAGAAAATATTTTTCCAGCAGACCAACTTAGTAAATCATATCTCTGAGGCCAGGGCATCTAAAACCTATGTGAAGGTTTAGTAGCTTGTTCTGGATCATGCATGCAGATTGGTAGAAACAATTTTGTCACATGAGCAATCTGTAGCCTTATGTGCCTAACAAAATAAAATGTTTTGTAGTATGGGTATGCATGTTTTTAATATATATATAGTTCAGGACCTTTATTGCCTATATAAGATGAATAAAGGCCTCTGTCAGTCCCAGGAGCCATTTTGAAGAGTCTTGCCAGTAAATCAGAAGGTAAAACTCCTATTGGGGTAAGCAGAGTCTTGTACAGGACAGTCAGATAGTGGTTAGTTGCTGATTTTGATGTAATAGATTTTTAGTTGTGACTATCATTGCACATTTGAACATAAAAATTGTAAATAAATAAATCTAGAAAGTTGTACTTTTGCATCATTTGTAATAGTAAACTGGCTAGGATAGTTATATTATTAAACTGGTGGTTGGCAGTGCATAGCTTTTGTAGTTGCTCTTGTGGTTGTGCCAGAGTTGCCTCTGTTGCTAATCTTGCTATTAGTTTTTAAGAGTCCACCCAATATTGTTGAACATTACTCACTCTTGCTAGCCAGTTTTATTCTGCATTGCATTGAGCAGAGAGTTTTCATTGTTGGTTCAAAAAAACTATTGTAAAAGGAGCACTGTGGACATAGTCATAAGCTGTGTTTTGCTCGTTTATAAAAACATAGCATAAGTTGCATGCTAGGTTAGACCAATGGCCATCGAGCTCAGCATCTTGTCTCCAATAGTAGTCAATCTAGATCACTTGAAAATACCTGGCAGATTGGGTCCATGTTCACTCCTTGATGTAAAAGGTGGCAAGCCCCACATCATCCTGGCTAATAATTATGAATGGACCTGGCCTCCAGAAACTTGTTCAAATATGTTCTTAATTAAAATGTACTATCTTGACCACATCCTGCAGCAACAGATTGATGTGAGTTTTTTGTTCTGCTTTTTTTTTTTTAGACCTTATATAATTGTGAAGCATCAGAGACCTGCAGTTACAAACAAACACATAGAAGAGCTTTCTCAGGGATACAGGTGAGAGTACACATTCTGGGATTTGTCTCTTTGTTTTCTAGCTCTTCTGTTTTTTGTCTGGGAGAATGGAAAGCTGCTCTCTTTTTGCTGTAACTTGATTTACAGGTCAAAATATATTGATTGTGCTCTCTACTGATTTTTCTTTCTCAAAATGCCAATGATTCAACTGTTAGGCAAGTTCATAAATAATAAATAGAAATAAAATCACTTGGACAACAGTTCTCCTGGACAACCTGTCCAAGAAAGATACTTCTCTCAGACAATTTCCATTTTAGCCTCCATTCAATAGGAACAGATGTTAAAATGTTTGTGTCTGTTTTTTGTGTTCCTCTCCCCCCACCCCCCCCACCCCCCCCACATACACACACTTATAACTTTGGAGCAGGTGGACCTAGCTCCATAGAAAGGTGCCTGGCGTTAGGCGCCTGGGGAGACTTGACTTTTCAGAGGTTGTGAGTGTTAGGGGTGGATGCAGAAGGGTGGAGCTTTTTTTTTTTAAATTGCTAACTTTGCTCTCCTCCTGTTCACCCTCACCTCCCCAGCAGCTTGTCAGAGGTTGTGAGTGACGGGGGTGATGGCGTTAGGTGCCTGGGGAGACTTGACTTTTCAGAGGTTGTGAGTGACAGGGGTGATGGCGTTAGGTGCCTGGGGAGACTTGACTTGTCAGAGGTTGTGAGTGACGGGGGTGATGGCGTTAGGTGCCTGGGGAGACTTCGCTTTTCAGAGGTTGTGAGTGACGGGGGTGATGGCGTTAGGTGCCTGGGGAGACTTCGCTTTTCAGAGGTTGTGAGTGACGGGGGTGATGGCGTTAGGTGCCTGGGGAGACTTGACTTGTCAGAGGTTGTGAGTGACGGGGGTGATGGCGTTAGGTGCCTGGGGAGACTTGACTTTTCAGAGGTTGTGAGTGACGGGGGTGATGGCGTTAGGTGCCTGGGGAGACTTGACTTGTCAGAGGTTGTGAGTGACGGGGGTGCTGGCGTTAGGTGCCTGGGGAGACTTCGCTTTTCAGAGGTTGTGAGTGACGGGGGTGATGGCGTTAGGTGCCTGGGGAGACTTCGCTTTTCAGAGGTTGTGAGTGACGGGGGTGATGGCGTTAGGTGCCTGGGGAGACTTGACTTTTCAGAGGTTGTGAGTGACGGGGGTGATGGCGTTAGGTGCCTGGGGAGACTTGACTTGTCAGAGGTTGTGAGTGACGGGGGTGATGGCGTTAGGTGCCTGGGGAGACTTCGCTTTTCAGAGGTTGTGAGTGACGGGGGTGATGGCGTTAGGTGCCTTGGGAGACTTGACTTTTCAGAGGTTGTGAGTGATGGTGTTAGGTGCCTGGGGAGACTTCGCCTTTCAGAGGTTGTGAGTGTTAGGGGTGGATGCAGAAGGGTGGAGCTTTTTTTTTTTAAATTGCTAACTTTGCTCTCCTCCTGTTCACCCTCACCTCCCCAGCAGCTCCCTCTGACATAGCTCCTTACACCATGCTGCAACCAGTGGCTCGCACCAGAGGGAGAGCACAATTCCTGAGCTGTTACAGACCCTGCATTCAGGACTTCCTGTGGCACTGGCTGATGACATCATCACTGCCTTGAGATATAAGGAAACTCTGCATCTGGTCAGTGCCTCAGCAACAGGTCCTTTGGGAATCCCTCTGCCAAAGTGTTGTCGTTGATCTGACTTCAGTTCCTGCTCATCTTCCTGTCTGCTTGCCTGCTCCTGCCTCCATCCCTGCCCTTGCCATTGCGCCACCTCGCTCTGCTCCTAGCTCCTGCTTTGCCTGCCTTTCTTTTGCCTTGGTCTGACTTCTGGTTGCTGATCTGGCCTGGCCCTTTGGCTTGGCATTGCTTTCTGCCTTGATCTCAGCTTATCTTCTCGTATCTGACTGATCTCTACCATCCCTGACCTTAGTGTACTTTCTGTCGTTGCCTGATCATAGCCTGTGACACGTCAGCAGCCCACCCATCAGGGCTTAGTCCTTGTCTGCACGAAGTGGGTTGCCTCAATCTGTCTGCAGTCCTCCGGCTTACCTTTGTGACTTGTGACCTCCCCCAAATCACTCACAAACTTTGAAATGTGGTAATGTCTAATGTCCCCCCCAAGGACTTATCTCCATACAAAGTTTAGAGGTAGAGTTAAGTCAGTTTATTTCAATGATATAAAAGGCACAGTCTTAGAACTACTAAAGAAACACACGTTACTGGCAGAAACCAGCAAACCACAACTCTCCATATACCAGACAGGTCAGTGCTATAGCTTGGTGACCAAGTACCATCCAGTATGGCCTTATGTACATAAGCAACTGAATGATCAGGTAACAGCCTCAGTAGTTTTGGTAGCTGTTTCAGACCAGAGTTTTCCAACTCTGTCCTGGATACTCACCAGCCATAACCATAATGACCCAGTGTTTGCAAATCTATCTTATGCATATTAATTGTGGCTATCCTGAAAATCACACCAGTTAGATGGCTGAAAAATACTGCTTTAGACTATAATAGAGCTTGGTGGGAAGGCCTGTGTATTGGATTAAACATGGGAACTTGGCCAGAAATGACTGGGCAGACTAGATGGGTCTATTGGTTTTTATCTACTTTCGTATACTGTGTAGCTCACATCCTTTTGTAGTAATCTGAAAATAAAAAGGAGAAAATGTACCAACCTTACATTTAAATCAAGAGAGTTAACAAAGAGCGCATGTCAAAACCTGAAGCAAGCGGAAAACCATCAAAGGAAAAGCTCAAAAACCAACTGATGCAGATTTATGATCTCTGATTGGAAAAACTAAAACAAAGAAATGCATCAGTGATAACATTTTAAAACAATTAGCGGCTGATGAAGAGCGAGGAGAAAGAAGCAGCAGGAGAGAGGTAGCAGGTGAGATTCCAGTGAATATGAAGGGTGCGGAGCCTGAGGATGAAAGCAACGTAAGGTGAGACAGCGGTCGAGCTCTGCCTTTGTGTGCTGGGATTCAGTACAGGTAAGACCTCCTAAGATAAAGTTGACACTTAAGTAAAAAGCATGATAAATAAGGATCAGCAAAGCCATGATGGGCATAAAGGGACCATATATTGATATCACATTCCACCAGGCAGTGATGCGGAGGGGCAGTCCACCAGTACCGGGCACCTTTAGGGGCAATCACTGAGAGAAAAAGAGACCAAAAAGACAAAAAAAATTGTAAAAACTTCGCACTGAAACTAAGAATGCTGTGAACTCAGGGATGAAGAGACCCGCCCCCACTGACGTCATCACGCTCAGCGGCGAGCCGGTAAACGGCCACATTCCACCAGGCGTTGCGCGCCAAAGGGGCACTCCCCTTTGTGCACCCCTTCGTGCAACCTTTTGTGCTACGCTTATTTTAATTCCCTTAAGTTTTCCTTTGGTAATTAACCTTTTTCATAGTGTTTAGTAATCCCTTGTTTATTAAATATGTTCAATGTATTTGACTTAGGAAACCTATTTTCCTGCATACTCTGTTTTTAATGTAAACCGGTATGATTTGTATCTGATACAAGAATGTTGGTCTATAAAAATTCAAAATAAATAAATAAATATCACAGACAAAGTCAGTGCTACTTGTTTTGCTGGATCTCTTCATTAGCTGTCCTCTCAAACTCTTCTCCCAGTTTAGTTCTTCCTACATGACCATTTCTCCTTTCCCTCGGCTCCAGTAGGCTCTCCTCATATTTCTCTCTGAGCAGTAATGTGGATGCTAAGCTGGAGCCATCGCCACTAGTGAAACAGTGAGTGCTATGCTACGGCTTCCACCGCCACAGTGGGGAGGAGAGCTTCATCAGTTTGTTTTTGCACTGGGTGGTGTGGTTAGCATAGAGCTGGCTTTGTCCAGATGAGACGGGGGGGGGGAGCCAGCGAGGCCTTCTGTGGTTCCAGGGACCTTCCATGGCTCCCAAGCTCCTTGAGTTCCAGTTCTGGATTCTCTGCCTTCCTCCTTCACTTTCTACATGACCAGCAGAAGGAGCGGCACTTAAGCACGTCGTCTGCTTCCTGTACTTTCATAGTATGAGCCAATCAAGACTGAAGCCACTTGGCACAGGAAGCGGTGTTAAATACCTGTGCTTCTGCTGAATGATCAAAGCTGTATCTGCAGTGCTTTACTTCTCTCCTCAGCTGCTTGGAGAGAAGGTGGGATGTTTCTCCACTCGTGCACACGTTACTGTCCTCCTCCCACTCCTCTCCTTTATGCAAATATACAACTTGCACATTTGATCACATTGCCCCTGATCACAGAAATACATCAGATACAATATTATTACAGAGGTTTCTTTTTATTTTCCTGAGAATGTTTATTACAAGAACAAAAATATTTACCCTGAAAGATTTTCTCCTTTTTCCACTGTTCTCTCCTGCTTTTGTTTGTTGTAATGAACACAGAAAAATTCCCAGAAAAAATTAAAAAAAACATTGAAAATGAAGGTCCCTAAATATTGTGCAGTGAAAATAATTACTAAAAGTCCTAGCAATGAGGACAAGTCTAGCAGAAAAGGAGAAAGATAACCTCCTTGGGGGAAAAAGTTTAGTGGAAAAATAAATCATTGCCTGAAGAGTTGTCATTGATCAAAGGATTGAGGATGTCAAAAACAATTAGAAAAAATGAAAACATCAAACTGAAAATGCTGCACTAACAGAGGGAGATCTTAAATACGTTGAAAACAGCAGAAATGCTGCAGAGAGATGAGAACTAAAGAAAGGAGACACATTAAACATTTCTACAGGGAACTGGGAAAAAAACCATTAAAACACCCACCACCAAGCAAAACCAAAAGGAAGCAGCCCTGGAAAAACTCATAGAACGCAATGGAAAAGTAGGATGGCTTACCCAGCATACAAAAGAACTTGGAAAAGGCAAATGTCAAAACTATGGACTGGCCTGAATTAAGAGTGATGTTAAAGAGTCGTGGTCCTGATTGTGTGCCCAGGTTTAGGGTCAAACTGTCAACATTTCAACACAAACACTTGTCAAACTTCAAAAATCATTTGATCAGAGAACCAGAACTACTACCACGATGGCTAATAATAGGAAATGCGCTCCCTTTGGGAAAGCCATGTAGCTTCCCCCAAAATTACTGACACACAAAGTGCATACCTACAGTCTGCAAGCTTGTAATAGATGTACAATCATATAGATATAGTCAACATGGTGACAGAGCAGAAGGACAACAACGCAGAAGTATATGAAACAGATAAGTTGTTGCTGAATAAAACCATCATGGCCTGCTGCATACAAAAATAAAGTTGAAATGATAGTATAGCATGGATTGATTATAAAAAGCTTTTGATAGCATTCCATGATATTGATCATAAATTGCTTTAAAATGTACTGAGTAAAACCTAGATTAATCGAGTGCATAGTTGACTATATGCCATCTGCACTATGAAAATTCATAAACTACCTTAGGCAAACTTCAGAGTTCATGAAGGCAACGTAAGAACTTTTAAATAAATAAAGATGGACAATGTGTCATTCGTAACGTCAAGATCCAGAAAAGGAATATTTCAGGAGATTCCTTGTCACAGTTTGTTTGCCTGGCACTGAATCCACTGAGTGTTATCAACTGCTTGGGCTATGGATTTAGCCTTAATCCTAGAGATACTAAGGATCCATGGATAACATTGTATTTACCTTGTGTAGCTGACTTGAAGTTTTACAGCTCTTGTGATAGTCACTTAGTAGTTTGAAAAATTACATCAGGATGACATTTGGCCACCTTTGCATATTTGTCAATATTTTTGTTATAACATTCTTGAAAACATTATAACAGTATATTGCCCGATGGTGGGTTTACTCTGCTCCACCTCAGGTAGTGGAATGAATGTATCTTAACATTATCACCTCTAAAGTACAAACCCCCCAACACACGCACACCCCACCACAACAGTGCTCCAGTACTTAATATTGAGAAGCGTCTGACATATGAAATATTTAACAGTAGTTCCAAGGTCTCACTCTATTAGGTTACACAGATATATCGTTTAAAATCAAGCTCCTGGCTTGAGGAAACCTAGAAATGACGGCAGAAAAAGACCTTCGGTTCATCCAGTCTGTCCAGCAAGTTTATGGTAGTTTCTGTTGAGCCATACAAGTCCCCCATTCTTATCAGTTTCCCAGGCCGTCAAAGTCAGGGCCCTTGTTGTTTGCTGTTAGTCCAAATTCCCTGTTACCTTTTGCCATAGAAGCAGAGTGTAATGTTGGAGTTGAGAGTACTGTTGGAGTTGCATCAAGAATTTCATATTTATTGGTTAAGGGTAGTAACAGCTGCATCAGCAAGTTACCCCTATGTTTATTTTTCCCAGGCCGCAAAATTCAGTGTCCTGGTTATTTGCTGTCTATATTTAATTCTCTTCTCCTCCTTTCTCCATGCTGTTGAAGCAGAGAGCAATGAAGTTGTGGCTTATTTGTTAAGGGTAGTAACCGCCACACCACTAATTTCTTTGTTTCTATCCTCTCGCTTTTAGGGATCCACAGTGTTTATCCCATACCGCTTTGAAATCCTTCACCATTTTTGTCTTCATCACCCCCCTCCAGGAGGGCGTTCCAGGCTTCCACCACCCTCTCCGTGAAGAAATATTTCCTGACATTGATTCTGAGTCGACCTCCCTGGAGTTTCATTATGTGACCCCTAGTTCTGCTAACTTCTTTCCCATGGAAAAGGTTTGTCGATTGTGCATCATTAAAACCTTTCAGGTATCTGAAGGTCTGTATCATATCTACCCTGCTCCTCCTCTCCTCCATATTTTATATATATAGTCCTTCAACCTCTCCTCATAAGTCATTTACTGGAGACCTCCCACCATTTTGGTAGCCCTTTTCTGTACCGCCTCCGTCCTGTGTCTGTCCCTTCTGAGATACGGTCTCCAGAACTGAACACAGTACTCCAGGTGAGGCCTCACCAAGGACCTGTACAAGGGGATAATCACTTCCCTTTTCTTACTCGTTATTCCTCTCTCTATGCAGCCCAGCATACTTCTGGCTTTGGCTATCACCTTGTCACATTGTTTCACTGACTTCAGATCATTAGACACTATTACCCCAAGATCTCTCTCCTGCTCCGTGCATATCAGCCCTTCACCCCCCATCACATACAGCTCTTTTGGATTACTGCCCTCCCCCCTCCACTCCCCGGATACATGACTCTGCACTTCTTGGCATTGAATCCCAGCTGCCATATCTTCGACCACTTTTCAAGCTTCCTTAAATAACTTCTCATTTTCTATACTCCTTCCGACATGTCCACTCTGTTGCAGATCTTGTTATCATCTGCAAATAGACAAACCTTACCTTCTATCCCTTCCACGATGTCACTCACAAAGATATTGAACAGATCCGGTCCCAACATTGATCCCTGTGGCACTCCGCTTAACACCGGTCTCTCTTCAACGTAGGTTCCATTCACCATCACACACTGCCTGTCTAATAACCAGTTTGTAATCCAGGCCATCACCTTGGCGCTCATTCCCAAGCTTGGCACTTGGGAATGAGGTGATAAGGATTGTAAGAAAGAGTCCCAAATCTTCATGTCGTCTCCTAGTCAGGTGTACTTGTTCATCATATTTTTCATTCACCATGTTTTTAAGCTTCACTAAGCTGGGCACCGCTGGAACCAGCCATTTTTGCAATATACACTTCTCTGCTAATAATAGAACTCTTCTACCCCACAGTCTATAGATGATATAGCTATCATTACAAGCATAATCCTATAAAATCATCAAATAAGAAAATTTGAGCTTCCAAGGAGAACACTCCAGTTATCTCTGATATAAACAGAGGTACTTTCTTCCAATACTCCTCTATGTGAGGACAAGTGCAAAAGTGATGTCCCAATCTATCCACGCCTTATCCTCATTTCATGCATACACTGGATTCAGCAATATTATATCTATGCACCTGTTTTTGGGAGCAATACATCCTCAGGAGAAATTTAATTAGGTTTCCTGCAAGGATTTGTTGAGTTCAAATTCTCGAGAAACACTTTAAAATATATGGAAGAGCGATTTCCACCCCAACTCTTGTCTCTATCCATTCAAGACATTATCGTATTTAGGCGGAGGATGAAATTTCAATAATGTTTTATTTAAAAGGATGTAGTGTGATGATCAGGATCTTTAGTGTCAACGGTTGCCGCCTTTAAAGGAAAATTAAGCAAAACTGAAAACATCTCTCCAATTGAAGACTGAAATATAAAAGAACTTGAGAAGGAAGGCATGTATAAATATCTAGGAGCAGAAGAAGATGCAACAATACAGCACTAGTTATTGAGAGAAAAAATCAACAGAGACTGAAAAGAATATTGAAAAACTGCTTTTCCAGCATGGAATAAGATGCAAGCTATCAATCAGCTTGCAATCCCTACAGTCTCTTTCTGTTTGGAATTCTAGACCAGTTGCACAAAGTGGAGGAGTAGCCTGATGGTTAGAGTAGTGGCCTGCAAACCATGGAAGCAAGGGTTCAAATCCCACTGCCACTCCTTGTGCCCTCTGGCAAGTCACTTTCAGCCTGATGCAGTGTGGGCCCGGGAAAAGCAGGTTTTCATGAATGAGCTCCCGCTTTCCCAATGTGCACAGATCAACCTCTCAGGGCACCCGATTTAATATTTAAATCAGCTGCTGCGGTAGAAGGGAGGTGCTAGGGGAAATTGTGCAACCCTAGCGCCTCCTCGGCAGCGGGTGGCTGACTGCCGGCACATTTTATTTTATTTTATTTTATTTTTAAATGTCCTCCTTTTTGTTCCTCCAACTTAATATCATGGAGATAGTACAGAAAAGTAGTATTTTCTGCTTTTCTGTACAGTTTTTGGGCTGCTCAGAAATTAACGCCTGCTTCAGACAGGCGCTAATCCCTTTATAGCATAACGGGTTGCGGCCGCTTGTCTAAGATGTGCGTCCAACCACAGGTTAAACAGTGCGCTTGGCTGAGTGCGCTGTATTGCATCAGCCGGTCTATCCTCTATTGCCTCGGGTACAAACTTAGGACCTCATTTACTAAGCATTTTTCCCATAAACACAGCATGGAAGAAAAGCCTTAGTAAGTCAGGCCCTTAGATTGTAAGCTCTCTGGGGACAGGAAAATAGTTACCTGAATCTGCTTTCAAGTGCATGAAAGGTGGAATATTAAAGCTCTCATTGGATGTAGGAACAAGTAATCGTGTAAGAATTTATGTACATTCCAAGAGCTGAAGGGTGGGGCGAGTATCAGAGAAATAATTTCATATGTAGAGCCTCTATTATAGGCTTCCAAACATACCTATCAGATCAAAATACTAAAAAACAAGTGTAGAGGTTGGAAAGTAAACTGTTAAAATTGTTTTTCATCCTTAAGCTTGGACAGTTCTGGAAAAGCTGGAGTCTTTTTATAGAGTGTATGAACTTTTAAAGGCCCAATAAAAGAGATGATGATGTACATGATCTTTCAAGACCTGCTCCCCTCTAAAGTCTGCACCTGTGAGGTCTCAGAAGCTGAAGTACTACCATATCTTTTATTGTTCATCCTTTAACATCTCTCACCATCTATACAGGCTCCAGATTCCTTTTTATCTCAAATAAGACCACAGTAATATTGTATTACTGTAAAAGAGTGACTCCTACAAAGACTGTACAAGAATTATTTTTAGGAATAAGATTTCAGGTTTGTATAAGAAAAGTTTGACTTGAATTATATATTTAGAGATGAACAAATACTGTTATATACTTATGTTTACAGCAATTCCCCATCATAAACTATATTTCTTTCTCAGGAACTTTGAAGATTTCTTGCATGAGAGCCTGGTTGAATATTTAGACGTGAATGAGGAAAATGATTGTAACATCACATTATATGAACATACAGTTAATAAGTAAGTGTGACTTTATACCTGCAGGGCAGGAATGAGTGAGCATAACTTCATATCTGTGCACATTGAAAAGGAATTGGTTTGCCTGATCTGTAGTGATTATGCTGGTACAAGGGAATTAAGCTTAGTGTTTCTCAAAATTATAAGAATGTATTTAGGAAAATTATATACAAGTTTTAAAATAATAGATGCAAGGAATGTCTCTAATACAGGGCTTCCCAAACCTATCACCAGTTGGGTCTTCAGGATATCCACAATGAATATGCATGAGATAAATTTGCATATCATGAAGATTAGTATATGCAGATATACATCATGCATATTTATTGTGGATATTTTGAAAACCCATTGGCTGTCAGGTCCCAAGGACCGTTTTAAAATTTGGGTTTTATCAATTTATTTTTTTCATTGATTTGGGAGGGGGTGAACTATGTCGGTAAAGGGTGACTCCTGAGTGAGGAGCTTCATCACCCATATGTTTTGGAGGGGTGATACTAGATTATGGGGTATTCTGGGGTTATCCTTTCCAGAGAACATAGGTTATTTTTTACTGTATTCTTTGCTATAGTAGATATCATTTTGCTATGAAAATCACAATATGTCTAGATTGACTGCACTTACTCAGAGACCGAACCCAGGGGAGTGTATTCTGTCACTTAATGTGAAGGGCCTTAATCACTACTGTAAATGGTTTCTCCTTAACCAAGAGCTTCAAACACATCGTTTCTATCGCAATGATACAAGAGACACATTTACGGAAGCACCACGAAAGGGTTCTTTCATTTAAACAATACCCACATATATATCTTGCTGCTAGTACAAAGAACTCCAAATATGCAGGTGTTGGTATCCTGATTAATAGGGATTTCATACATGAGATTATGGAGATTATACAAGACCCATTAGGGCGGTATATCTTTGCCTAAGCTGGACTTGCCTGGCCTTTCTCAGGTGCTTGAATTTGCTCAGATACGACACTTTTTAGTGACACTGACACACGCTAATAAGGTACAACCGACCAAAACCCTTTTTGAAACCTATTGTGAGCATTCAGGCCGAATAAGGGGTATTCTTTCCAAAATCTATAAATTGCTGAATAATCACTTACCATACTCTGCAGCTCACATTCAGGCCTGGCACAGGGACTTGGGGGAAGATATCGAACAAGAAGTTTGGGATGTAGTGATCTTTCAATTATCTAAAGTATCTATTGCTGCTACTGTACAAGAGCAATGCTATAAAGTCCTTTATCGATGGCACTTGACCCCGGAGAAACTCCGTAGAATGATGCCTGCAATTCCTAATGTTTGTTGGAGAGGGTGTGGTCAAATGGCTGCTTGTATTCATATATGGTGGCAATGTCCAAAAGCAATGTTATTCTGGGAAAAGGTCCATGAGTGGTTACTAGGTGTAATACTAGGCATCGAGGATTTAAATCCTAAGTATGCTCTACAATCCAAAAAAAACATACAAACCCATACAATCCAAAAAAACCATTCAGTTCAGACGTAACTGCAAACAAGAAGACCTAGTAACAGCCCTCACAATGGAACTCAACAAACTCGACCTAACTGACGCAGAAACTGCCCATGACTCTTGGAACCACTGTACCAGTTCAATAGCGGACGAGCTTTGTCCCGTGCAGTCATGCATGATCAACCCAGCTAAAAGGAAGAACAACCCTGGTATACCACTGAGCTAAAATCCATTAAACGCAACCTCAGAAAACTGGAGAGAAACTGGCGGAAAAATCCCACCCCTGCATTACTAACTATCTTCAGAGCTTATCTCCATACATACAGAACAGCCATCGATAAAACAAAAAGAGACTTCTACGCTCGCAGAATCCACCACCTCCAATTCAATCCTCGAGCCCTATTCGAATTAGTAAACAGCCTAACAAAATCCAGTCCAAATTACACACAAGATTCAGATGAACAGGGCAAATGTGAAGACTTAGCTACATTCTTCCACAGGAAAATAAACAACATCATGTCTGGTTTCCCCTCTACACAAGCCTCCACTGACTTCCATTTGGATAACAACACTGCAAGGCTCCCTGCACTTGAAACCATTTCCTCAGTGGAAATTGAATCCATCTTAAAAAAAAGAGGCCATGCACACACCCATCAGACACCTTCCCAACTAAAACCCTCCTCACCATCCCTAATATCATCGCCAAACCTATTTCGAATATCATCAACAGATCCATCACACTTGGCATCGTTCCCAAAAATCTTAAACATGCCATCATCAAACCCATTTTGAAAAAACGTGCTCTGGATCCATCCGACCTCACTAACTTTCGCCCCATCTCGAACCTGCCCCTTATAGCTAAAATCCTTGAAAAGTCAGTCAACCGACAATTGACTGATTACCTAGACGAACACAACATTCTCTCACAGTCACAATACGGATTCCGACGACATCACAGCACTGAGACTTTACTTATCTTTCTGTCTGATTACATCCTCAAAAGCCTTCACAAAGGTCTCTCACATATCCTGATCCTCCTTGATATTTCATCTGCTTTTGACACTGTCAACCATAAAATATTAGCAGAGCGCCTCACTGATATTGGCATTACAGGATCAGCCCTTCAATGGTTCCAATCCTACTTGCAGGATAGGCAATTGTACTTCTAAACCTATCCCCCTCGCACAAGTGTTCCTCAAGGTTCCTCCCTCTCCTCCACATTGTTCAACATTTACATCCTCCCTCTCTGCAACCTTCTATCCAAACTAGGCCTCCCGCACTTCATTTACGCTGATGATGTGCAAATCCTTATACCTGTAAATGACACCCTTCACAAAGCCATGGAGACCTGGAACTCCACCCTATCAGTCATTAACACACTCCTGACAAGCAACTTTCTTGCACTTAACACTGCCAAAACAGAGCTGCTATTTATTTATTTATTTATTTTTGGTTTTTATATACCGGAAGTTCCTGTATAATATACATATCACTCCGGTTCACAGATAACAGAGATAACTATCGCCGAGATGGCGGTTTACATGGAACATATAGAACAGTTAATCTATTATAAAGTAGAATACAAACTAAGATCTACTAAGAACACATAAATAAAGCAAATAAACATTACAAAATTGCTGTGGGATGGGAGGGTTGTTATTCTTCCTGCTCTTAGCTCTATTATATATCGCACCACAAAGCATTTCCCCTCCCCTTCAGTCAGGCAACACTCCCCACTCCTCCACTGCCTCCAACCAACATGTGCACAGCCTTGGCACCACGATCGATAACCATCTTACCTTTATTTATTAATAACACTCTCAAAGCCTGCTTTTTCAAATACACTCCTTCAAAAAACTAAAACCCCTTCTACACCTCAGCGACTTTCGCACCATTCTGCTAGCCTTCATTTTATCTAAAATTGACTACTGCAACTCCTTAAACTAGGCTTACTCAAAAGCACGCTGCAACCGCTTCAATTACTCCAAAATGCTGCTGCATGGATCCTCACTAACACCCACAAAAGCGACCACATCACCCCTGTACTAAAACACCTTCATTGGTTACCAGTCACTGAAAGAATAACATACAAATCTCTCACTCTCATCCACAAAGCCCTCCACAACCAAAATATGCACTGGTTCAAAGAACACTTCACTTTTCACAACACAAACAGACCTACAAGACAGCAACACAGAGCAACACTATCTATACCTTCACCCAAACAATCTAAGCTCGGCTCCACTAGAGCTCAGGTGCTATCCTTGGCGGGACCCGCCCTATGGAACAAGCTCCCAACCTCCCTACGGCAAGAATCATGCCCAAAAAAATTTAAACAGATCCTGAAAACCTGCCTCTTCAAACAAGTATACTCCTAACAATTCACTTCCCCCCTCTGGCTCCTTTTCCCCTGTGACTTCTATGACATTCCTCTTGTAATTAGTTATACTTTATGCCATATAATTTGTAAATCGTTCAGTTTTACTTTTCTTTTTTACCTGTATTCATTTATTCTTATGCGTTATGTTCCTTCGTTCTCTGTTTCTTAATTTTATGCACATTGTTTTCTGTTTCACTGTAAAGCTCTTTTAGCTGCATTTCATTTATTGTGAACTGATGAGATGTTCCCAACGTTCATCGGTATATAAAAGCTTCCAAATAAATAAAATAAATAAATACTTAATATCCCTTTGGAAGGCCTTCCGTCCCAGACCAATACATTTTGTAACCAAGTCTTTATTGCAGCTAGGGCTGAATTGGCTAAGGCTTGGAAATCGCTAGACACTCCACCCATGCTAAAGGTACTTCATAGATTACATGACCATTACCATATGTCTCATCTCACTGCTGTGAAAAACGATACTATAAAGTCTTTTAAAGCCATATGGCATCCTATGATCACCTGGTTACATACCCAGGGAACACCCTCCTTGGAGATCGGTAGTTAGACCTTAGATGCATAGTAGGTATTGCATGCCATAATCACTTGTTATTCCTC
Organism: Rhinatrema bivittatum; assembly: GCF_901001135.1. NCBI lineage: Eukaryota > Metazoa > Chordata > Amphibia > Gymnophiona > Rhinatrematidae > Rhinatrema > Rhinatrema bivittatum. Next base: position 486,525,318 of record NC_042618.1, on the reverse strand, counting down.
CATCACTAGCAGACAAAGAATACAGAGCCAGACAAAGTAATTTCTAGTTTTTATTTTCACAACATTTTATTAATCTTCATTCTGGCATCTTCCTTACATGTTTTATAATCTAAGCAGACAACTGGAAAGGTGGGGAGGGGGGATTGGGGAGTTACGCATTATATAGAAAATACATATGTTTGTTTCGCAACCAATTTTTGACATAGCATTATACATTAGCATTTTAGTGCTTTCTGCTGAGGAGCACTTGTGTATTAGCTATGATTTTCATTTACCTGTTATTATTGCCCTGTCTCTTCTCAGCTATGAAATTTCATTTATTTTTAATTGTTATTATTGTTTTGCCATATCTGAACTGTATGCTGTGTTCAATAAAGTTTATGTATTACAAATACAAAAAAAAAAAAAGAAAATAGCTGCGTCCATGTGCAGGCGCCAGAAAACGCGCGTACATGGACGGGCCATACGTTTCTTTGAAAATCGACCCCTGTCTGTACAAAAATGTTGCCAGGAGTAGTTTGGGCCCTCCTGACTAGAGAATGTAAGTTCAACTTGAAGCCCAAGGAGAAGGCTAGAGATCTGACTATGATTGTACTGGTGGTCAGGCTTCATTCAAGTGGTCCTTGCCTGTTTCAGTACCTCAGAACAAGGAAAGGCTCAAGAGCAGAGACATATCCCACTCTTTGTTTGTCATCCAAAGAGCTTGGTGAACTCAACTCTCAAGATAAAGCAGCATGGTCATGTGACTCTCTTATCAATGAAAGACATATTAGAATGTGCCTGTGCTCTGAAGCAGCTGTGTCTGGAGGACCCCTTGGCTTCCCATGTTGGGGTTTTGCTGGTATCCCAAGGGAATCAAACAACACCTCTGTATTGTGTTTGCAAATGTGCAGTTCCCTATGAGGCTCAGCCTGATCTTTTCACTGGCGATAAATAGAGCAGAGAGATTAGAGCAGTGAGAGAGTCAAGCTGGTATTTGATTGACACCTTAGATGTTCCAACATGCATTGAACTGTTTGTTGATGAATGTATTCATCTGTTTCAGGTGTCATTACTGTTATTGTGTGTTGGGTATATTGGTGTTGAAACTAGGTCAATCCTCAAAACTAGTGCCAACTCCAGTTCTGTTGAGAAGAGTAAAACGCCTTGGTGCCAGGAATTTTGCTATTGTGATGATAGCTATCTAAATTCTGTGGAGATTTACCATTCAAAATAAACCTTTGGCACCTAGGCTGGCTCATCCCCAGATTCTTCCACTAAAACTGGAGGAGTCAAAGCCTGAGGAATCTGAGGTCTCTCAACCTGATTAATTTGTTGCAAAGACTCTCTGCAACCATTAGAAAAGTGTTCTTCACTGGAGGACACTTCTTTTCCCATGTTTGTGCATTGGATAGTGAAGACCATCTCATTTCATTTGGAGGCCTTGGGAGAGCCTAGAGCCCCATGTTTTGCTTCTAGGAAGAGCTAGATGAATTAAAGAAGTTGGTTGCAGTAACTTTTCTGCTTGAAGATGTGCTTCCTGTTAACAAAAAAGACATAAAATACTGTTTCAAACCTTCTCACAGGACAAGCAGGATGGTAGTCCTCACATAGGTGACATCACAGGATGGAGCCCAGTCACTGAACACTTTTGTCAAAATTTCTAGAACTTTGACTGGTACCTACTGGGCATGCCCAGCATGGCACTAAACCTGCAGCCAGCAGGGTTCCCCCTTCAGTCTTCTTTTTTCCGCGTAGCAGTAGCCACGCGGTTAAGGAGCTCCACAGAGATTCCTGACAGGAATTTTCCTCACGGAATCACTAAAACCTTTCATACCCCAGAGGGGTCCCTCCTTCGAATTTTTGACTCCGCGGTACTCCAGTAAGTTTTTACCCATTGTCGGTCGGTTCCCGTCAGGTTTGGCCCTCGCGGCCTACTGGCCGTCGACCGAACCATGGCTAAATTTTTCAAAGGCCATGGCGTTGGGCTCCCGTCGGTGCCCGGACTGTACTCGCACCATGTCCATAACAGACCCGCATAAAGTCTGTGTAATATGTCTCGGATGCGAGCATGATGTCCTGACTTGCACCAAATGTGCTTTAATGACACCAAAAGGTCGCAAGGCCAGAATGGAGAAAATGGAACTTCTCTTCTGTTCTCAAACTCCGCCGTCTATTGCATCGACGTCGTCTGAACCGGCACCGTCCACTTCGCGCCATTATCGGCCACCGGCCGGTGACCGTCTGGCATCGATGACATCTCGGCCTTTGACTACCTCTACTCCCCCTCAGGACCGAGGGGATCGTAGAAAGAAACATCGGCATTGACACCGGAAGTCTCGGACCATCGATGAAGGAAAATCATTGACCTCGCCATCGTCCGAGCCACCATCGAAGAAACCCCATCCAGAAAAGGCACTCTTTCTGCGACCGGGTCACCGAGGCAACCCTCACCCGCAGGGGATTCGGGAGCCGCAACTCCGCCTTTAACAGTGGTCCCTCCGGCTATGCCTCTGCCTCCTTCTTCCCTTCCGGAGCCGGGGGCTGCTTTCTCCAGGTCTCCGTGAAGAACTGGACCGGATGATTCAGGAGGCCATTGATAAGGCGATGCACAGACTCCAAGGTCCCCCAGCGGTGAAATCTGTGCCAGTCGCAGAACCGACCATCGATCCCATTCCGGCAGCATTGGCACCACTGCTCTCGAAGATGGAAGCGCTCATAACCGCTTTTCCACCAATGTATCCTGGGTCACCGATGGCTCTGGTGCCTTCCCCACTTACCCTGTCATCGGGAGGGGAAACACCGTTCCGCATTCCTCCATCGGGTGTCCTGCCGATGCCTCAACCATCGATGCTGATGCGCCCATCGGCACCACCGATCCATCCATCGATGCCCTCGAAGCCTGCACCGGTGCCCTCGATTCCTTTTTCGGTGCCTCCAGTACTTCCCTCGATGCCTTCAGATCCTAGACCAGGACCTTCAGGAATACCATCGTCCCGTCCTTCTCAGGTTCCTATAGGGACAGGTGCTGATCCCTATGACACCTGGACTGATGAGTCATCTCAAGACACCGATGATTTACCATCGCCGCCTTCTCCTACTGAAAGTAGGAAGCGTTCTCCTCCAGAGGACTTGTCCTTCATAAATCTTTTGAAGGAAATATCTGAATTGGTTCCCTTCCAATTACAGACTGAGCAAGATGATAGGCATCAAATGATGGAGCTGTTACAATTCCTGGATGCTCCCAAGGAAATAACCTCCATCCCTATTCACTAGGTTCGTTTGGATCTCCTCAAAAAGAACTGGGAACACCCTGGTTCTGTTGCTCCAGTCAACAGGAAAGCTGATACCACTTACTTGGTCCAGTCAGCCCCAGGATTCCAGAAACCTCAGCTGGATCACCAATCTGTGGTTGTAGAATCGGCCCAAAAGAGGGCAAAAAGATCAAAACCCCACTCTTCCTTTCTCCCAGGTAAGGAACAGAAATTCTTGAATGCCATTGGCCGGCGTGTCTTCCAGGGATCAATGCTAATCTCCCGGATCGCCTCTTACCAGCTGTATATGACCCAGTATAACAGGGTCCTATTCAAGCAGATACAGGACTTTGCAGAGTCCCTGCCTCAGCAATTCCAGGAACAGCTTCAAACTCTGGTACACAAGGGCTTCGAGGCAGGGAAGCATGAAATAAGATCCTCTTATGATATCTTCGACACTGCTTCCAGGGTATCTGCAACTGCTGTTTCGGCAAGAAGATGGGCCTGGCTTAAGTCGTCAAACTCGCGCCCTGAAGTACAAGACAGATTATCTGATCTGCCCTGCATAGGTGACAATCTGTTTGGCGAACAGATTCAGCTGACGGTGGCAGAACTCAAGGACCATCCTGAGACCCTACGCCAACTCTCTCTGATGCCCTCTGAGTATTCCTCCAAACAGCCTTTCAGGAAGGATACTAAAAAGTCATTCTTCCATCCAAAGAAGTCCTATCCACCACAGTCTAGGACTCGTTCCACGAAACCTTTCCAAAAGGCCCAGTCTCATCAACCGCAGAAACAAAAGCCGCAGATGGCTCCTCAGCTGGGCCCTGCTTCTGGGTTTTGATTCCTGCATAGAGAGCAGTAGCCAGTTTCCACTGCCTCAGATACCAGTGGGAGATCGATTGTGCCATTTCAATAACAGGTGGCACACAATCACCTCAGACCAGTGGGTCCTTGCCATAATCTCTCAAGGTTACCACCTGAACTTTCTCTCCATCCCACCGGACTCCCCACCTCTACCGACGTGGAGAATATCCGACCACTCACTTCTCCTGGAGCAGGAGGTCTCCCTCCTCCTCCAGTCCAGAGCAATAGAGCCAGTGCCCTACTCCCAACAAGGCCTAGGATTCTATTCCTGGTACCTTCTAATCCCCAAAAAATCAGGCGTCATTCGTCCAATTCTGGACCTACGTGCCCTCAACAAGTACCTCCACCGAGAAAAGTTCAGGATGGTAATTTTGGGTTCCCTCCTAACTCTTCTCCAAAAAGGAGACTGGCTCTGCTCTCTCGATCTCCAAGACGCGTATACACACATTGCGATAACTCCATCTCATCGCAGGTTCCTAAGATTTCTGGTAGGCCCCAAGCACTATCAGTACCGAGTGCTACCATTTGGCCTGGCATCTGCACCATGAGTCTTCACCAAGTGCCTCGTAGTAGTAGCAGCCTTCCTCAGGACTTAAGGTGTTCACGTCTACCCCTATCTAGACGATTGGTTGATCAGGGCTCCCACTCAGCAGGCTGCTCTGTCGTCCCTACGTCTTACTTTACGCACTCTGACTTCGCTAGGATTTCTCGTCAACTACGCAAAATCCTGCTTAGTCCCATCTCAAACTTTATCATTCATTGGGGCAGACTTGGACACCTTGCAGGCAAAGGCATTTCTGCCTAGACAGCGAGCTCTCACTCTCATCTCTCGCACACCAGCTACAGTCTCGGCACCGCACAACTGCACACCACTTCCTCATCCTGCTAGGACACATGGAGTTCTCAGTACAGGTTACCCCAATGGCCCGCTTGGCCATGAGAGTCATGCAGTGGAAGCTAAGGTCACAATGGACTCAGTCTGTCCAACCTCTATCGACCACTGTCCACATCACCGACTCACTTCGTCAGTCTCTAGCCTGGTGGCAAAATCAGATCAATCTCCTCCGAGGCCTGCCCTTCCAGGCTCCAGACCCTCAAATAATTCTCACCACCAATGCTTCTAACCTCGGCTGGGGATCCCATGTCGCCGATTTGCAGACACAAGGAACTTGGTCTCCAGAGGAAGCCAAACACCAAATCAATTTCCTGGAGCTTTGAGCAATCAGATATGCTCTCAGGGTATTTCAGGATCACCTTTCCAACCAGGTCATCCTCATTCAGACGGACAACCAGGTGGCCATGTGGGACATCAACAAACGGGGAGGCACAGGCTCCTACCTACTGTGTCAGGAGGCTGCGCAGATATGGGCGGAGGCCCTCTCCCATTCGATATACCTCAGGGCCACCTACTTGCTGGGAATGGACAATGTGTTGGCGGACAAGCTGAGTCGCGCCTTTCAACCACACGAATGGTCCCTTGACCCCACTGTAGCGGACTCAGTATTCCAATGTTGGGGTTACCCCCACATAGACCTCTTTGTGTCACCTCAGAACCGCAAAGTAGAGAACTTTTGCTCTCTCACTCGCAGCCAACACTCTCAGCCAAGAGATGTGTTCTCCCTCTCATGGGCAACCGGTCTCCTATATGCATTCCCTCCACTTCCACTTCTCGCAAAGACTCTCGTGAAGTTACATCAGGACAAGGGACGCATGATCCTGATAGCCCCTCACTGGCCTCGCCAGGTTTGGTTTCCAATTCTTCAGGACCTCTCCATTCGCAGGCACATTCCCTTGGGAAAGGACCCGCTTCTGATCACTCAGAACGACGGGTGCCTACGCCACCCCAATCTTCAGGCCTTGTCTCTGACGGCCTGGATGTTGAAAGGTTAATTCTTCAGCCACTTAACCTTTCGGAGCCAGTTTCCCATGTCCTGATTGCTTCACGGAAGCCTTCCATCTTATCTTTACAAATGGAACAGGTTTAAATCATGGTGTTCTTCTCAATCCCTTGATCCCTTTACCTATTCCACCACGAAGTTTCTAGACTATCTTTGGCACTTGTCAGAATCAGGTCTAAAAACCTCCTCCATCAAAATGCATGTCAGTGCGGTAGCCGCCTTCCATAGAGGTGTCGGGGATGTTCCTCTTTCAGTACAGCCCCTCGTAACACGTTTTTTGAAGGGCTTGCTTCACCTCAAGCCTCTACTGCGCCCTCCGGCCCCTTCTTGGGACCTCAATCTGGTTTTGGGAAGGCTCATGAAACCACCATTCGACCCTCTCCAATCCTGTCATCTTTGCTATCTCACATGGAAAGTGATTTTTCTTTTGGCAATCACATCTGCTCGCAGAGTTAGTGAGTTACAGGCCCTAGTTACCTATCTGCCTTACACTAAACATCTGCAGGACCGGGCAGTACTTCGCACTCACTCTAAGTTCTTAACTAAGGTAGTATCGGAGTTTCACATTAATCAATCCATTATACTACCTACCTTCTTTCCCAGGCCTCACTCCAATCCAGGAGAACAGGCTCTGCATACCCTTGATTGTAAACATGTTCTAGCATTCTATCTAGACCGTACAGCTGCCCACAGGAAAAGCACTCAATTGTTTCTCTTTCCATTCCACCAAATTGGGGCAGCCTGTGGATAAGCAGACTCCCTCCTCCTTAGTGGACTGCATATCCTTTTGCTATCAGTAAGCAGGCATTACACTTCAAGACCGTGTTAAAGCACACTCTGTGAGGGCCATGGCAACTTCAGTAGCACACCTACACTCTGTGCCGCTTCCTGACATTTGCAGGGCTGCTACCTGGAGTTCTCTCCATATCTTTACAGCCCATTATTGCTTAGACATGGCCGGAAGACAAGATTCCATCTTCGACCAATCTTTCTTGCGCAACCTTTTTACAACTTGACTTACCAACACCCTTTCGCCTGCCCGTTAGGGTTCAGGATGCCCTCTACCAAATTCCTCCCCAATCCTTGTACCTATTGCACATCTTGGGTACATTTGGTGCATTTCTCGGACATCCTCAGCTCAGTACTCACCCATATGTGAGGACTACCATCCTGCTTGTCCTGTGAGAAAGCAAATGTTGCTTACCTGTAACAGGTGTTCTCACAGGACAGCAGGATGTTAGTCCTCATGAAACCCGCCCACCACCCCGCGGTGTTGGGTTCGTTTTCTTATTTTATTTTTCGGCACTTCCTGTAGCTTTAAACAAGACTGAAGGGGGACCCCTGCTGGCTGCAGGTTTAGTGCCATGCTGGGCATGCCCAGTAGGTACCAGTCAAAGTTCTAGAAACTTTGACAAAAGTGTTCCGTGATTGGACTCCATCCTGTGATGTCACTCATATGTGAAGACTAACATCCTGCTGTCCTGTGAGAATACCTGTTACAGGTAAGCAACATTTGCTATCTCTAGAATTTGACAAGATGCAGCTCCCTCACCAGACCTTCCAAGAGGTCTGATTCACTTCGAATACTTTACAAAGTGCTCTCCCTCATCCATAAAAGTCTGTTAAATGCTAACCTCAACTGGATCAACCCCCCTCTCCTCCCCCGCACTTCCAATAGACCTACTCGCCCAGCCCTACAAGGAACCCTCTGTAATCAATCAATCAAATCTATCAAACTCTCATCTACCATGAGCAGAGCATTTTCCCTTGCTGGCCCCACTATATGGAACTCCTTGCCTCCTGATTTACGCATTGAGACCTCTACTCCTAAATTAAAAAAAAAACTTAAAACTTGGTTGTTCCAGCAAGCTTACCCCCTTTCCCCTCCCCCCACACATAAAAATCTCCAACAGCAATCGAGTAACAATTCGAGTAGCTGACCTGTTACCTCCTCCTTCGAATATGATTAAGAATGCTTTAAAAACACTGTACATTGTAGTTATTATATTATAGTTGTTGTATTTATTTATTTATTATTATGCCAATCAGTTTTATCTATAGTTACTGTTACCGTATTGCATATGATACCCCTTTATTTAGTTCCCATCCTTAAAACTTTTGTAATTGTTATCACACCTTTCCCCATTACTTTTCATTTGTTACTTGTTTTCGACTGTTACTTGTAAGGGCCCTGCCCAGAGTTATTTGTTTTATGTAAACCGATACGATGTGCGAACGGCTATCGGTATAGAAGAGACTTTAAATAAATAAATAAATAAATAAATGTCTATCCCTCTAGACCAGCGGTTCTCAACCTATGGGTCGCGACCCCGGCGGGGGTCGAACGCCCAAAACACAGGGGTCGCGCGCTCCCGGTCTCTCCCGCTGCCGTTGCCGCCGGGCTGTCAGCACGTTCAAGCCCAGCGGGAACGGCAGCGGCGCTAGAAGAAGCTCTGCACCCGCGGCTGGGCCTTTTCTTCTTCCTGCGCCTGCCCCCCCCTCCCGTGACCCGGAACAGGAAGTGAATCGTGGTGCGCGGGAAGGAGAGAGAGCTGCGCCGCGCAAAAAAGTAGCAGCAGCGGCTGCAGCATCGGTCCCCGAGCAATAGAAGCAGCCGGTAATGGAGAAAGGAGACAGCAGCATGAGCCTCCCGCGGCCGATGGGATTCTTCTTTCTTGGCCAGCAGAGGCTGCTGCAGCTCCCATTTGTGCTCGGGGGAGAAGAGGAAGTGAGTGAGAGAAAGAGAGAGAAGCAGCCAGCCAGCCTGTGTGTGATTGACTGGTCAGAGAGCTGATGTGTGTGTGTATGTGAGAGACAATGAAAGTGATTGCTCAGGGAGATGACTGATGTGTATGTGAGAGTGTGAGACATTAGTCAGGGAGGTGACTGATGTGTGTGTGTGTGAGAGAGAGAAAAAGCATGGAAGTGAGAAGTCTGGGTATGTGAGAAAGCATGGGCGTAAGAAGCCTGGTGTTGTGGGGGTGAAAGAAAGCATGGGAGTGAGAAACCAGGGTGAGTGTGCATGCATGAGAGAGAGAGACTGCTTGGTAAGGTGATGGTGTGTGTGAGAGAAAAAGACTGGTGTGTGTGTGTGAATATGAGAGAATGTGATTCAGGGAATGAGAAGCCTGTGCACGTGGAGAGTGAGCATGGAAATGAGAGAGACTGGTGTGTGTGTAACAGAGAGAAAGTGATTATGGGAATGAGAAGCCTGTGCATGTGGAGAGAACAAGCATGGGAGTGAGAGACTGGTGAGTGAGTGTGTGTGGGTGTGGTGTGTGTGTGTGAGAGAGAGAGAGACAGAGAAAGTGATTATGAGAGTGAGAAGCCCATATATGTAAGTAGAACACGGGAGTGGGAAGCCTGTGTGTGTGTGTGTGTGTGTATGGCATGAGAGAAACTGTTCAGGAAGGTGACTGGTGTGTGTGTGTGTGTGAAAGTGATTATGAGAGTCAGAAGCCCGTATATGTAAGTAGAACACGGGAGTGGGAAGCCTGTGTGTGTGTGTGTGTGTGTGTGTGTGTATGGCATGAGAGAAACTGTTCAGGAAAGTGACTGGTGTGTGTGTGCCAAAGACTGTTTGGGAGATGATTGGTGTGTGAGAGACAGAAACTGGTCATGGGGGCATGACTGGTATGGTGTGTGTGTGTGAGAGACATGGGCACTAAGGAAGAGGACCATAAGTATAGAGCTTAGCTTCTACTGCTGCTTCTGGTGAGTGCCACGGCCTGCAGGGAAGGGGAGTAGGAGAGCTGCTGGAGGGGGGTAAGTAAAGGTGGCTTTTTAAGTTTATTTTTCTTGACTGCCATTTTAATTGTGTGATGTCTGCTTTTTTGAAATATTTTATTGGTGTTTGGAGAATGTTTAATAGTTTTTATGCGTTTTTAATTGTTGGATGTTCATAGCTGTTTTGAAACATTTATTCTGCTTATTAGTATAGTTTTACAATTATTTCTGTGTGGGGATCTATAGCTGCTTGCTAGTTCTGTTTTCCTAATAAGAGGTGTATTGGTTTTTAGGGACTGATTTAATATTTGTAGTGTTGCCTTTTCATAGATAGGGTTGCTCCTGTTTGAGTGTATTCCATAATACAGGTGTAACTGTGTGCGGATTAGTTTATGTGCGTTACTACAGATCCTGGGAGTATGTTAGGTCGGTTCTGTGTCTGTTACCGAGATGAGATATTTTGCTAGCATGTAAGCGTTTGTATCGGTCTTATTTGTTGTGTTTTCTCAGAGGACATGCATTGGTGGTAAACTGCTGTCTTTTCATAAGTAGGGCTATTGAGCCTGGAAATAGAAGGAGTTTGAGTTGCTGTTACTGAGATGTCACTAGAACCAGAATATCTTTTTTGTAGGGTGAGTTGTATGGGGAATGTCATAATTCTGCTTTACATCCATTATTGTGGGTCAGGGGGGTTCCTGTGGATACAAACTGTACTTTTACATCTAGCCCCGTGACGATCATGGGTCAGTGTGCCATGCATGTGAGAACCTATGGTGAGTTGAGTTACATTCACATTATAAATGTCATAATTAAATGATAAGTGTGCACTAAAATCCAACCCCATCCATAACCCCGCCCCCATTTGACCAAAGCCCCGCCCTCACCCCACCCTCACGGGGCGAGGGCGGGGCGAGGGGTCACCGCAACATGAGGAACTGTATTGCGGGGTCACGGCATTAGAAAGGTTGAGAACCACTGCTCTAGACCATGAGTCCAAGATTTTTGGACTTTGTTCAGAAGTGATAATTTCAGAACATATGTTCTTTAACTGTACATAGCTGACTAGAAGATGTACATGGTAAATTTCTTGCACACCATATGGAAAGAAGTACAAAATTTCTGGTTTTCTCCTAGGTCAAGCAGGATGGTAGTCCTCACATGTGGGTCACATCATCCGATGGAGCCTGGCATGGAGAGCTTTTGCCAAAATTTCTAGAAACTTTGACCAGCAGACTCAACATGTCCAGCCTCCTACTATCCGCGTGTCCATGCGAGATCCCTCTTCAGTCTCTTCTTTTCCACAATGCAGTTGCCTTGCAGACATGGATTTCTACATTTTTCTTGTTTTTTCTCAATAAATTTCAGGTTCCTGTGCATCTCCTCATCTGGTCCCCCTTTGCGGTCAGTGTCTCCTTGGTGTAGTAGGCTTTCTATTACAATTTTTCCCAACTTTGCAGTCGATTCCTGACTTTCGCTCCAAGGTGACCGCTAGTCATTGACCACACGTTGGGGTACTTTTTCGTAGCGTCGACCGGTCTTCGTCGGTACCCCCAGTGCCCGAGGACCATGTCTATCACGGATCCATGCATTAAGAAAGGTGGAAGGAATGCAAAATGATTACCAGCTTGGTTAAAAGGTGAGGTGAAAGAGGCTACTTTAGCCAAAAAAAAATCCTTCAAAAATTGGAAGAAGGATCCATCTGAAGAAAACAGGAAAAAGCATAAGCATTGTCAAGCTAAGTGTAAAACATTGGTAAGACAGGCGAAGAGAGAATTTGAAATGAAGTTGGCTGTAGAGGCAAAAACTCAAAATAACTTTAAAAAATAAATCCGAAGCAATAAACCTGTGAGGGAGTCGGTTGAACTGCTTAGATGATTGAGGGGTTAAAGGAGCTCTTAGGGAAGATAAAGCCATTGCAGAAAGACAAATTAATTCTTTGCTTCAGTGTTTACTAACGAGGATGTTGTGGAGATACCAGTTCCAGAGATGGCTTTCAAGGGTGATGAGTCAGACGAACTGAACCAAATCACTGTGAACCTGGAAGATGTAGTAGGCCAGATTGACACACTAAAGAGTAGCAAATCACCTGGACTGGATGGTATGCATCCTAGGGTTCTGAAGGAACTCAAAAATGAAATTTCTGATGTATTTGTTAAAATTTATAACCTATCATTAAAATCATCCATTCTACCTGAAGACTGGAGGGTGGCCAATGTAAATTTGATAACCTCACTTGTCGTATTCCTTTCCAGATCATTTATAAATTTATTTATTTATTTATTTATTTGATTTTATATACTGACAACAGTTTGCACATCGTGCCGGTTTACAGATAACTTATAACCAATAATATATAGGCAAAGCCTTTACAGGGAACAGTTTGTAGCATAAATGCAGTAACATAGCAATTAACTAGATAAATAAGTAGGGGAGGGAAGGGTAGGGATATACGAGACAAAAGGAGGGGGGAGGGGGGGTGAAAAGGAAAACATAGGGAGAAGATATGTACAGGGGTTTTAGGAACAACTAATATGTACACAGGTTATATACAAAGTTTTTGGATTTATTTATTTTTTTTTATTTTAGGTTTGAAGCTCCTTGGAGGGGGTGGGTGTCGGGTGTAGGTCCTGAGGGGGAGTGTTGGTGAGAGGTGGTGGTCGGGTTAGGGTGTTAGTAAGGGATGAAGATGATTGGGGATAGGCTTGGAGGAAGAGCCAGGTTTTGAGTTTCTTTTTGAAAGCGGGCGTGGAGGTTTCGGTACGTAGGTCGGGAGGCATGGAGTTCCAGAGGGAAGGGCCTGCGAGAGAGAGGGCCCTATTGGTGGAGATGAGTCTTGTGGATTTAATGGAAGGGGGAATAAGGGTTCCACGGAGAGAGGAGCGGGTGGGTCTTGTGGAGGTACGAGGGAGGAAGGGTGGGTTTAGCCAGTTGTATTGTTCGTTAGCAATACTTTTGTGGATGAGGGTAAGGGTCTTGTAAATAATTCGTGAGTGAATGGGAAGCCAATGGAGATTAATGAGGGTGGGAGTAATATGGTCTTTCTTATTGGCATTGGTTAGGATGCGTGCAGCAGCGTTTTGAAGGAGTTGTAGGGGTTTGATGTGGGTAGCAGGGAGACCAAGTAGGAGTGCATTACAGTAATCAATTTTTGAAAAGATTATAGATTGAAGTACTGTACGGAAATCAGAGAAGTAGAGAAGAGGTTTGAGTTTTTTGAGGGTTTGTAGTTTGAAGTAACAGCTGCTAAGGATAGATTTGATGTATGGTTTGAAGGTTAGTTGGTTATCGAGTGTAACCCCCAGGTTTCTTGTGTCAGAGAAAAAATTGGGAGGGTGGAGGGAAAGGGTATGGATGTATGTTTTGAGGAGATGAGGAGGAGTTCAGTTTTTTGCGGGTTAAGGGCTAGGTGCATGTCGGTGAGGAGTTGGTTTATGGAGGTGAGGATGGTGTTCCATTTTTGGAGAGCAGTGAGGACAGAATTAGTGAAGGGTATGAGGATTTGCACATCATCTGCGTAGATGAAGTGTGTAATACCAAGGTTGGAGAGGAGTTTTGTGAGGGGGAGCATGTAGATGTTAAATAGGGTGGAAGAAAGGGAGGATCCTTGGGGGACGCCACAGTCGAGATTAACAGGGGGGGATGTAAAATTGTCGGTGAGGACTGTGTAAGTTCGGTTTTGGAGGAAGGACTTTATCCAAGAAAGAGCAGTACCTGTGATTCCTATGCTGATGAGGGTGTTGATGAGGATGTTATGATTTACGGTATCGAAGGCGGCGGAAATATCTAGCATGGCAATAAGGTAGGAGTTACCGGCATCCATACCTTTGATGATGGTGTCTGTGAGGGAGAGGAGAAGGGATTCTGTACTGAGGTGTTTTCGGAAACCATATTGTATTGGAAGGAGTATGTTGGCTTGTTCTAGGTGGTCGGAGAGACGGGAGTTAACTAGTTTCTCCATGATTTTGGAGAGGAAGGGGAGGTTAGAAATGGGACGGAGGTTGGATAGGTTGGAGGGATCGAGGGAGGGTTTTTTTAGAATGGGTTTGACCACGGCTTGTTTCAGGGGGATAGGGACAAGGCCGTGTTCCAGGGAAGAGTTCACGATTTTGGAGAGTGAGGAGGCTATTGTTTTAGGAATAGCGAGAAGTAATTTAGTGGGGATAGTTTCTGAGGGGTGGGAAGAGGGTCTCATCTTTTTTAAAATGTTTTCTATTTCTAGGGTAGAGGAGGGTTCAAATGAAGAGAGAGAGGTGAGAGTGTGTGGGGTGGGGGGGGTTATACTGTTGGTGTTAGAGGACTTTTTGGAGTTAGGGTTAAACTTGGCGGTGATATTTGATATTTTGTTCTTAAAGAAGAGGGCAATTTCATTGCATCGTGTCTGTGAGGAGAGGACTTGGGGTGTAGACACGATAGGTTTAGTAAGATTTGAGACTAGGGTAAATAGAGCCTTTGGGTTGAATTGGAGGTGGTGAATTTTTTTGGCATAGTATTCTTTTTTTGTTGTTTGAATGGCGTTTCTGTATGCATGCATGAGTTGGTGATAGATGGTTTTTGAGGCAGGAGTGGGATGTTTGCGCCAAAGTCTTTCTGCTGCTCTAAGCTTGGTTTTTTGGGTTTTGAGTGTCTGGGTGTACCAGGGTTTTTTGGATGATTTGGGTTGTGTGATTGTTTTTTGGATGACTGGGCATAATTTGTTAGCGATTTCTTGGGTAGTTTCAGTCCAGGAGGATATGGCACTATCTGCTGTCTCCAGGTCAATGTGATTTGGGATGTTGGAGCAAGCCGTGGCAAGGGTTTCTAGGGGACAGGTTTTACGAAATTGGAAGGATTTAGGCTGAGAGGGAGAGGGTGTAGATGGGGTTTGTAGAGAGAGAGTTGTGTTGATGATGGAGTGGTCAGACCAGGGGACGGGGAGGCATGTGGGGGAGTGGATGACGTTGATGAGTGAGTTGGTGAAGATAAGGTCGAGGGTGTGACCGGCTTTGTGGGTTGGGGAGTGGATAAGTTGGGTGAGGCCCATTGCGTCTAAGGAAGAGATGAAGGCTTCGCATGGTGGGGATTGTGGAACGGAGTCAACATGGAGGTTAAAGTCGCCAAGGAGTATCATGGGGATGTCGGGAGAGAGGGAAATGGTGAGGAATTCAATGAGGGGGGAGGGGTCTTTTTCTAGAAGGCCAGGAGGGGTATAGATAAGGCAGATTTGTAGAGATTGCGATTTGAAAAGGCCTACTTCGTATTGAATGGGAATATTACAGGTTTGTGAGGTAAGCTTGAATTCTTTTTTAGCTATGAGGAGTAGGCCCCCTCCTCTTTTCTTTTTGCGGGGGATGGAAAAAATGTCATAGGTTTCAGAAGGAAGTTGGTTAATAAGGGGGGTGTCACAGGGTTTGAACCAGGTTTCGGTAACAGCAAGAATTTCTGGTTTGGAGTCAGTTAAAATATCATGGAGAAGATGTGTTTTTTGTCTTAGGGATTGGGCATTAATGAGTAGAAGGGAAATGAGGGAGATGGTGAGGGCTTGCGAGGTGAGAGAAATGGGGATGGAGGTCAGACGCCTTTTTAGAGTGTTGTGGCGGGAGAAAGGGGGGAGAGATAGTTTTGGGGGGTGTCCGATTAGGTAGTTGGGGGGACAGGGGTGAGCGTGTGGGGGCATTATTGGGTAGAGGGCTAGTAGGGGAGTATTGTGGAGAAGGACAATTGTGAGCTGCAGGCACAGTAAAGCAACTGAACAGAATAATGCAGTTGTAGCAGATAGATACAGATGTAGGCTCTGTGGTGCAAATGAATAGGTTAGTGCAGTTTAACAACATTAGAGTACTTGACCGGAATAATGCAATTGAAACGGGAGATGTACAATTTAACAGAGTACAGGGTACAGCAATTTACCAGAGAAATGCAGTAGAAAAGATTAATGCAGTTTGTCATACTTCGAGTAATAGAACAGAGTAGGTTGGCATATGGATAATGTGGTTTATAATATGCAGATACTGTTAAGTATTTTACGCTATGAGTTTAGCCAGGAAGGTCATGTGAAAGTCTTTTGACGGAGACACACTTACGTGTGATGCGCTTGATGTGAGGTCCAAGGTGTTGGTAGGGCTGAGATTTGCGAACGGTCTGAGGCTTGTCTTTAATGAGCGTAGTTCTCTTTGGTGAGAGTCCTTGTCTCCAATTGACAGACGGCTGCTTCTGGCGGGGTGTTCTTGGCTTTAGTGAATTTGCTAGAAACAGTTTAGGAAGACTAGTGGGGTGCTGCTCGGGGGGAGCAAGGGGCGAAACAAAGGGGCAGGCCCCTTTGTCGCGCTCCTTCGTGCGCGCGACGCCCGGCGCACAACGCCTAGCTTCCGCTTATCAATTTAAGCCAAAGGGGCTGTCCCCCGATTGGCTGTGCGGCTGAAGCAGGTGAATAAATATATTGAAAAGCACTGGTCCAAGTGCAGATCCTTGAGGCACGCCACTGTTTACCCTTTTCCACTGAGAAAATTGACCATTTAATCCTACTCTCTGTTTCCTGTCTTTTAACCAGTTTGTAATCCACAAAAAGACATCGCCTCCTATCCCATACGTTTTAGTTTTCTTAGAATCCTCTCATGAGGAACTTTGTCAAACGCCTTCTGAAAATCCAAGTATACTATATCTACCGGTTCACCTTTGTCCACATGTTTATTAACTCCTTCAAAAAAGTGAAGCAGATTTGTGAGGCAAGACTTGCCCTGGGTAAAGCCATGCTGACTTTGTTCCATTAAACCATAGGAGGAGGGGATCTTCCCTCAGGGATTGAGCCATATCGAACCATGAGGCGGTTCTTCCCTAAGGAGGATCTCTCCGACCTGGTATCTCAGTGCCTGGCGGAGTTGGCTATTACAGGTCCCAGCACTACGGTGCCCTCTACGCAGAACCCCCTGCTGGAAGGTCTTCGTCCTACAGCCCGCCATTTTCCTTTCTTACAAGCAGCACAGCAACTGATAGATTTGGAATGGGCGGCACCAGCGGCCTCATTCAAAGGGGGTCGGGCCCTGACGGGCATGTACCCCCTGAAACCGGCAATCAAGGAGATGCTGGCGTGCCCTCAGGTGGACGCCTTGATTAGCGCTGTGGTCAAGCGCACTACCATTCCAGTTGAGGGGGGGTGGCCCTCAAGGAGCCTCATGACCGGCGACTGGACGCCATTCTGAAACAGACCTTTGAGGTGGCAGCTCTAAGCGGATCGCAACCTGCTGCACAGTGGTGACGCGCTCCTGTTTGTCACAGGTCAGGAACAATGCTCCGGCAACAGACATGGTCAGCTCTTTCGTTCCTCACGGATGCTGCATCAGACCTAGTCCGTACAACAGCCAAGGGGGTCTCATCCTCCGTAGCCGCCAGGAGGCAGCTCTGGATCCGGAATTGGTCAGCCGATGCTCCGTCGAAGACACGCCTCACCAGAATGCCTTTTAGGGGTTCTGTCCTGTTCGGCAGCGACCTTGATAAACTGGCCAGCACATGGGGCGCCTCTCCAGTACCTCGACTGCCGGAAGACCGGTTCAGAAGGAACCAGCGCGCCTTTCCAAGGCCCTCCAGAAGTAGAAGCTCCCAGCGCTTCACTCCCTATAGGAGTCGCTACCAGGCACCTCGTCCTCAGGCCAGGAACCAGTCCTTTCGGACCAAGCAGCGCAAGAGGGGAGCTGGCTCGGGTTCAGGTCCCGGCCGCGCATCACAATGAGAATCAGCCGATCCATCTGGGGGACGGAGCCATAGGGGGCAGGTTAACCCTCTTCTACCCCAGATGGGTCGAGATTACGTCGGACCAGTGGGTCCTCGCCATCATCCGAGAGGGGTATTATCTGGACTTTCCTCATCTCCCTCCGGACAAGTTTGTGGAATCTTCATGTCCCATACACAAGAAGGCAGCATTGGAAGCTACCCTGGTGAGGCTCCTGTCCTTGAAAGCCATCATCCCAGTACCTGCATGGGAAATGAATTCTGGACACTATTCCATTTATTTCATGGTACCCAAGAAAGAGGGCACTTTCCGGCCTGTATTGGACCTCAAGTCAGTCAATCGATACTTAAGGGTCCCAAGGTTTCGCATGGAAACTCTGCGCTCAGTCAAGACCGCAGTACAGCCAGGAGAATTCCTCACGGCCTTAGACTTGTCAGAAGCCTATCTGCATATCCCGATCCATCCGGATCATCAGCGCTACCAACGCTTCAAGGTTCTGGGACGCCACTTCCAATTCCAGGCTCTGCCCTTCGGGTTAGCCACGGCACCGCGGACCTTCACCAAGGTGGTCTTAGTGGTAGCAGCGGCACTCAGACGGGAAGGAATCCTTGTTCATTCCTACCTAGACGATTGGCTGATCAGGGCGAAATCATGAGGAGAGCCATCGGGCAACCGACAGAGTGATCGCCCTTCTGGAAAGCCTGGGATGGGTAGTCAACCTCAACAAGAGTTGCCTACAGCCTTCCCAATCGCTGGAATACCTGGGAGTACAGTTCGACACCCAGGCAGACAAAGTCAGTCTCACTACCAAGAGAAGGTTAAAACTTCAGACGCGTCTCCGGTCCTTGATGGGAGCCAGCCGGCCCATAGCTTGGGATTATTTGCAGGTTCTCGGCCTCATGGCATCCACCTTGGAAGTGGTACCCTGGGCAAGAGCCCATATGAGACCTCAACAACGCTCCCTGCTCTCTCTCTGGAGCCCCCGCTTCCGGAATTATTCCACGCACCTCCCTCTGCCAGCCAGAGTGAGGACCCAGTTACGGTGGTGGTTGCAGTCCAACCACACGAGCAGGGGGTCGAAGATGTCCTCCCCCACGTGGACTCTGCTCACCACAGATGCCAGCCTGAGCGGCTGGGGCGCACACTGCAAAGAACTCACCGCACAAGGGTGGTGGAACAGAGAAGAGTCAGGATGGAACATTAACAGTCTAGAGGCTCGGGCAGTCCGGTTAGCCTGCCTGCATTTTGCTCACAGACTGCAGAACTGGGCAGTCAGAGTGATGTCCGACAATGCCTCCACGGTGGCATACATCAACCGCCAGGGCGGAACCAGACGCCGACAGGTATCTCTAGAGAGAGCCCCGCTGATGGCCTGGGCAGAGGCGAATCTTCAGGACATCTCCGCCGTCCACATTGCCGGGAAGGACAACACCGCGGCAGACTTCCTCAGCAGAGAAAGCCTAAATCCGGGGGAATGTCAGCTGTCACCCACAGCCTTCCAGATGATTGTGGATCACTGGGGGATTCCGGACATGGACTTATTAGCGGACAAATCCAATGCTCAGGTACCCAGATACTTCAGCTGCAAGCGAGACCCGTTCTCTCACGGGATCGACGCCCTGGTTCAGCCGTGGCCTCCAGGGACTATGCTATACGCCTTTCCTCCGTGGCCTCTGCTGGGCACCATCATCCACAAGATTCAGAAGCACCGGGGCCTAGTTCTTCTAGTGGCACCAGACTGGCCAAGAAGACCCTGGTACGCGGACATGAGAAGACTACTGGCAGGGGAGCCCCTTCCCCTGCCTCCTCTCAGGGACCTGCTTCGTCAAGGTCCCATCCTCCACGAGGATCCGGCTCAATTCTCTCTTATGGTCTGGCCATTGAGAGGGCTAGACTGAAGAAAAGAGGTTACTCTGAGCCTGTGATAGATACACTCCTCCGAGCTCGCATGTTTTCCACATCCCTCACCTACGTAAGGATCTGGAGAGTATTTGAAGCTTGGTGCGACACTCATGGCACCAACCCACATGCAACCACAATTCCGATTGTTTTAGATTTCCTGCAGGATGGACTTCAGCAGGGTCTCTCCCTAAGCTCCATCAAGGTTCAGGTGGCTGCGCTGTCTTGCTATGGTCCTAGGAGGGATGGCAAGACCATTGCCCGCTTCCAGATGTTTTTTGCTTCCTGAAAGGAGTCAAGCACATTCGTCCGCCACTGAAGTGGCCAGTGCCCCTGTGGAACCTCAACCTAGTTTTGGATTTCCTCGTGGGATCCACCTTCAGACCCCTTCGGAGCCTGTCTCTCCGTTCTCTAACTTTGAAGATTGTGTTCTTGCTGGCGGTGTGTTCAGCATGCCGCATCTCAGAGCTTTAAGCACTGTCCTGCCGTGATCCTTTTCTGCGAATCACTCCTGAGGCTATCCATCTTCGCACGGTTCCCTCCTTTCTACCTAAAGTAGTCTCACAATTTCACCTTAACCAAACCATATATTTGCCTACCACGGCGGGTTTGAAGAAATCAGAAGAAGGGCGTTTACTACGCCATCTCTACATCGGCAGATTGCTGCCCCGATATCTGGAATTGACACAAAATGTACGAAAGACGGACCATCTGTTCGTCTTGCGAAAGAAACAAGGTGAAGCGGCCTCTCGGCCTACCATCGCCCGCTGGATTAAAGAAGTTATCAGAGCAGCTTACAAAGAGGCCGGGAAGTCACCGTCTCTACAAGTCAAGGCTCATTCTACCAGAGCACAAGCAGCATCTTGGGCGGAATCCAGGATGCTGTCGCCTGCAGAAATATGTAAAGCGGCGACATGGTCCTCCCTCCATACCTTCTCCAGGTTCTACCGTCTGGATGTCCAGGCCAGGGAGGACACAGCATTTGCAAGGGCAGTCCTACGCGGTCCTCAGGCAGCCTCCCGCCCAGGCTGGGAGTAAAGCTTTTGTACATCCCATTCGTTCTGAGTCCATCTGGCTACACGCTAGGAAATGTTGAGATTACTTACCTGATAATCTCCTTTTCCTTAGTGTAGACAGATGGACTCAGCATCCCGCCTGGCTGCCGGTATACATGGGTTTCACAGATTCAAGGTAAGCCATGTCATTTTTTGCTTACATAAGAAGCGTCCCCTTTGCCAGGTGTCGACGCCTTCCGGTTGTGAATGCTGGCGGTCTCCAGCTACTATCAATCGGTCAGGGGAATCCTGTTTCACTATTTCACTGAGCGTCAGTACACACACATCCATAACAGCTTTTGCAAGGAAGATTATTGAGTTGCTACGCTTCCTGTGGGGGTATATATACCCGTGCTGACGTCAGATCCGTCTCCAACTGCCAGCACGAGCACACTATACCCATTCGTTCTGAGTCCATCTGTCTACACTAAGGAAAAGGAGATTATCAGGTAAGTAATCTCAACATTGCCTCTGTATTGCTCCATGGTGAGATCGCACCTTGAATACTGTGTACAGTTCTGGTCGCCGCAACCTGGGTCTTTAAACAAGCTTATCAAAAAGAGAAGGGAGAATAGTACCCAGGGAAATGCAAGGTACAAACAATTGAACACTCACACACATAACCAAAATCAATGTGTGTAGTTTTTATTTGTTATTTTAGTTTAATCTTCATTTTTTTCATTCATCAATAAAGGATAAAAGTACAATGATAAAGCTAATCTCGTATCCAAAACTGAAACAATGAGAAAAGAACATGATTTATCACACTTACCAATTAATATTGTTTACAAACTGTTACCGTACCTTAATGGCACCTGTGTAATTTGATATATTTTAGCATCATTTTTATGCACCTTACTGTAAACCGTTGTGACGGTACCCATCTGAACAACGGTATAGAAAAAAGTTTAAATAAATAAATAAATCTCAAAAATGATATAGTTGCGATGGAGAAGGTACAGAGAAGGGCAACCAAAATGATAAAGGGGATGGAACAGCTCCACTCTGAGGAAAGGCTGAAAAGGCTAGTGCTGTTCAGCTTGGAGAAGAGACGGCTGAGGGGGGATATGATAGAGGTCTTTAAAATCATGAGAGGTCTTGAACGAGTAGATGTGAATTGGTTATTTACGCTTTCGGATAATAGAAGGACTAGGGGGCACTCCATGAAGTTAGCAAGTGGCAGATTTAAGACTAATCGGTAAAAGTTCTTTTTCACTCAACGCACAATTAAGCTCTAGAATTTGTTGCCAGGAGATGTGGTTAGTTCAGTTAGTGTAGCTGGGTTAAAAAAGGTTTGGATAAGTTCTTGGAGGAGAAGTCTATTAATCGCTATTAATCAAGTTGACTTAGGGAATGGCCTCTGCTATTACTGGCATTAGTAGCATGAGTTCTTCTTGGTGTTTGGGTACTTGCCAGGTTTTTGTGGCTTGGTTTGGCCTCTGTTGGAAACAGGATGCTGGGCTTGATGGACCCTTGGTCTGACCCAGCGTGGCAATTTCTTATGTTCTTATCCACATGAGGTTTGCATCCTCTGCCTGGGGGCCTCACACGATATCCGTGGGTGCCGTCTGTGTGATCATTTGACCCCCAAAGGGTGTAAGGCGTGCCTCAATAAAATGGAGATACTTTTCGGGGCCCTCAAGTCTGGTCCGTCGACACCGAGAGATTGCGGGGAGCCTTCTAGCACGCTTCCCCTGGCTATTCCTCTCGCCAGTATCTCCAAGGATCGAGGGGACGGTGATAGATTTTTGGTCTCACGAATCTCCCCCACATCGGGATTGTCCACTTCCTTGGTGCCGGGGATAGACCAGGCCGAGAACTGAAAGAGATCCCACAAACATCGCCACCTGTTGCTGTCGACGCACGGCTCCAGTTCGAGTGGTACCGGTGGCTGTCGGGCCGCCATCAAAGTGACACCGGCCATTGGAGGCCCCATCCTCTGATGCCCCCCGGTAGTCCTAGGCATTCCCCACTGACACCAGTGCTGGGCACCGTGCCACCTTGGAGACAATATCAGTCCTCACCACTCAGGACTTTCAGGAGGAGTTGGACAGCAGGGTGCAGTCTGCAGTGCTTAAGGTTCTCCAGAGCATTGAGCTGCCGGTGCCACCAGCCCCCACACCAGTCCCCAAGCTTCCATCCTCTATGCTAGCACCCCTCCTTGAGCGTCTGGACGTACTCCTGGGTGCCCTTCTGATGCAGCCGTTGCCCGAGGGACCTCTGTTCTCCAGCGGCCTCCGAGGAGGAAGATACGGCCAGCACTGTGTTTCCCAGATCACGGTTCCCCAAGCCCTTGCCGGGTCCTTCTGGCATGTCAAGGCCTTCAGTCCCCCCGATACCAGGGGAACAGTCGATGCTTACGGTGCCCTCGAGGCCTCCAAAACCATCGGAGCCCAGGGTTGATTCCCTTCAAGGGCCTCACCCACTGCATCCTGGTCCTAGTGAGGAAGAAGGGCCTTACGACCCTTGGGATGATGACTGCACAGACTCATCCTCGGATTACTTGGACAACTGACTCTCGAAGCCCTCTCCTCTGGAGGAACGGCAAACCAATTTGGCAGTGAAATAATAATGGGAGATTTCAATTACCAAAGTACACTGGTGCAGGATAAATTTTGTCACCACCAAATTATTCAGAAAACTTTATTAAAGTTCCAACGAGAAGAGGTAAATCAGTATACATCTGGCAACTCCATGGATTAAATGGAAGAAATATTACAGCGGTCCCCCGACACGGTCCCGTGTTTCGCTAGGCTGCATCGGGAGGGACCAACACGAAGGTTATTATCTAGACATAAAAATATATATAAAAATCACTATACATAGGTGGTGAAACGGCTGTACATATAATAACAAACTGTACACATACCTTCTAGCAGTAGTCAATGGAGCGTGAACGCCCTCACATTTGACAATCATTTAAAGGTGAGAAAAGGCGCGAAAGCAGACAGTCTCGCGAGAGCTGTCAAAGGAAATCACAACAGCGACTCAGTCGAACAAATACCACTCGATATCCTTGTTGAGTCCTTTCGGGGAAACCGTGTCCAAAGTGAAAATCCATTTCTGTTCCCTTCGACCCAGAATCTCGGAGAAGTCACCACCCCTAGTGGGACGGTGAACCACCTCGAGAACTGAGAAGGAAAGATCAGAAACGGAGTGGCCGCGTTCCGACCAATGTGAAACCAGGGGTTCATCTAATCTACAAAGACGTATATTAGAGCAATGCTCTATCATCCGAGTCTTGAGCATCCTGGTGGTCTTCCCAACATACAGGAGTGGGCAAGGACATTTTATAACATAGACAACTCCTTTTGTCACACAGTCAGAGTCCACTCGTACTTTAAATAGACGGCCAGTAAGGGGATGCGCAAACCCGGAGGATTGCTCAGTGTGACAACACATGCTACAGTGTCCGTATGGCCTGTGTATGGCATTAGTAGAAGGGGTAAAGACAGCTGGGGAAGAGGCAGTATGTACAAGCCGGTCACGTAGATTTTTGCCCCGCCGAAAGGTGAAGCGCAGGGGGCTCTGCAACAAGTCAGAGAGTGCTAGTGAAGTCCAGTGTCGGCGAATCATGGTGGCTATAGCATTCCCTAGAATGGAAAATGGAAGGATACAATTATTAGCCACGTCGTCCGAACTAGAAGAGGGAAGGAAAAGCCAATCCCTATGTGTATAGAGTGCCCTTTTAAATGCTTTTTTTATCACCCTGGGAGGGTAACCACGTTCTAAAAACCGAGTTGTCAAAACCTGTGCCTGTGCCAAAAAATCTGCTCGAGAAGAGCAGAGACGGCGAAGCCGCAGGAACTGTCCGATGGGAATATTATCCTTCAAAGGTCTAGGATGACAGCTCTGATACAATAAAAGAGTGTTCCGATCAGTCTCTTTTCGGAACAACGTGGTATGGAAATTGTCCCCTGCCACCGAGATCAGGACATCCCCGAAAGGACTCAACAAGGATATCGAGTGGTATATGTTCGACTGAGTCGCTGTTGTGATTTCCTTTGACAGCTCTCGCGAGACTGTCTGCTTTCGCGCCTTTTCTCACCTTTAAATGATTGTCAAATGTGAGGGCGTTCGCGCTCCATTGACTACTGCTAGAAGGTATGTGTACAGTTTGTTATTATATGTACAGCCGTTTCACCACCTATGTATAGTGATTTTTAAATATATTTTTATGTCTAGATAATAACCTTCGTGTTGGTCCCTCCCGATGCAGCCTAGCGAAACACGGGACCGTGTCGGGGGACCGCTGTAATATTTCTTCCATTTAATCCATGGAGTTACCAGCTGTATACTGATTTACCTCTTCTCGTTGGAACTTTAATAAAGTTTTCTGAATAATTTGGTGGTGACAAAATTTATCCTGCACCAGTGAACTTTGATACTTGCGGATGTGCAAGGTTTTTTCGCTGCTTCTTCTTTTAGATTTCAATTACCCCAATATTGACTGGGTAAATGTAACATCAGGACTTGCTAGAGACATAAAGTTCCTGGATGTAATAAATGATTTCTTCATGGAGCAATTGGTTCAGGAACCAACAAGAGAGGGAGCTATTTTAGATTTAATTCTTAGTGGAAAGCAAGATTTGGTGAAAGAAGTAACGGTGGTGGGGCCACTTGGCAACAGTGATCATAACATGATCAAATTTAAACTAATAACTGGAAGGGGGACAATAAGTAAATCTGCAGCTCTAACACTAAATTTTAAAAAGGGAAACTTTGATAAAATGAGAAAAATAGTTAGAGAAAAACTGAAAGGTGCAGCTGCAAAGGTTAAGTGTTCAACAGGCATGGACATTGTTTAAAAATACAATCCTAGAGGCGCAGTCCATATGTATTCCGCGCATTAAGAAAGGTGGAAGGAAGGAAAAACGATTACCGTCATGGTTAAAAGGTGAGGTGAAAGAGGCTATTTTAGCCAAAAAAAATCCTTCAAAAACTGGAAGAAGGATCCATCTGAAGAAAATAGGATAAAACATAAGCATTATCAAGCTAAGTGTAAAACATTGATAACACAGGCGAAGAGAGAATTTGAAATGAAATTGGCCATAGAGGCAAAAACTCATAATAAAACCTTTTAAAAATATATCCAAAGCAAGAAACCTGTGAGGGAGTCGGTTGGACCATTAGATGACAGAGGGGTTAAAGGGGCTCTTAGGGAAGATAAGGCCATTGCAGAAAGACTAAATGAATTCTTTGCCTCCATGTTTACAAATGAGGATGTTGGGGAGATACCATTTCCGGAGATGGTTTTCAGGGGTGATGAGTCAGACGAACTGAACGAAATCACTGTGAACCTGGAAGATGTAGTAGGCCAGATTGACAAACTAAAGAGTAGCAAATCACCTGGACCGGATGGTATGCATCCTAGGGTTCTGAAGGAACTCAAAAATGAAATTTCTGATCTATTAGTTAAAATTTGTACCCTATCATTAAAATCATCCATTGTACCTGAAGACTGGAGGGTGGCCAATGTAACCCCAATATTTAAAAAAGGCTCCAGGGGCGATCCAGGTAACTTTAGACCAGTGAGCCTGACTTCAGTGCCGGGAAAAATAGTGGAAACTATTCTCAAGAACAAAATTGTAAAGCATATAGAAAGACATGATTTAATGGAACATAGTCAACATGGATTTACCCAAGGGAAGTCTTGCCTAACAAATCTGCTTCATTTTTTTGAAGGGGTTAATAAACATGTGGATAAAGGTGAACCGGTAGATGTAGTGTATTTGGATTTTCAGAAGGCGTTTGACAAAGTCCCTCATGAGAGGCTTCTACGTAAACTAAAAAGTCATGGGATAGGAGGCAATGTCCTTTCATGGATTACAAGCTGGTTAAAAGACAGGAAACAGAGAGTAGGATTAAATGGTCAATTTTCTCAGTGGAAAAGGGTAAACAGTGGAGTGCCTCAGGGATCTGTACTTGGACCGGTGCTTTTCAATATATATATATAAATGATCTGGAAAGGAATACGACGAGTGAGGTTATCAAATTTGCAGATGATACAAAATTATTTAGAGTAGTTAAATCACAAGCAGACTGTGATACATTGCAGGAGGACCTTGCAAGACTTGAAGATTAGGCATCCAAATGGCAGATGAAATTTAATGTGGACAAGTGCAAGGTGTTGCATATAGGGAAAAATAACCGTTGCTGTAGTTACACGATGTTAGGTTCCATATTAGGAGCTACCACCCAGGAAAAAGATCTAGGCATCATAGTGGATAATACTTTAAAATCGTCAGCTCAGTATGCTGCAGCAGTCAAAAAAGCAAATAGAATGTTAGGAATTATTAGGAAGGGAATGGTTAATAGAACGGAAAATGTCATAATGCCTCTATATCGCTCCATGGTGAGACCACACCTTGAATACTGTGTACAATTCTGGTCGCCACATCTCAAAAAAGATATAGTTGCGATGGAGAAGGTACAGAGAAGGGCAACCAAAATGATAAAGGGGATGAAACAGCTTCCCTAAGAGGATAGGCTGAAGAGAATTAGGGCTGTTCAGCTTGGAGAAGAGACGGCTGAGGGGGGATATGATAGAGGTCTTTCAGATCATGAGAGGTCTTGAATGAGTAAATGTGACTCGGTTATTTTCACTTTCGAATAATAGAAGGACTAGGGGGCATTCCATGAAGTTAGCAAGTAGCACATTTAAGACTAATTGGAGAAAATTCTTTTTCACTCAACGCACAATAAAGCTCTGGAATTTGTTGCCAGAGGATGTGGTTAGTGCAGTTAGTGTAGCTGGGTTCAAAAAAGGTTTGGATAAGTTCTTGGAGGAGAAGTCCATTAATGGCTATTAATCAGTTTTACTTAGGGAATAGCCACTGCTATTAATTGCAACAGTAGCATGGGATCTTCTTAGTGTTTGGGTAATTGCCAGGTTCTTGTGGCCTGGTTTTGGCCTCTGTTGGAAACAGGATGCTGGGCTTGATGGACCCTTAGTCTGACCCAGCATGGCAATTTCTTATGTTCTTATGGTCACCTCTAGAGGACTTGTCCTTTTGCGGGTTTTGTCAAGGCTGTGGCTGAAGCCATTCCCTTTCAGCTGCTTACGGAGGAGTGTGCGTGGCAAAAAATGCTGGAAATGCTCCAGTTCGATGCTCCTAAGGAGATTATGGAAGTCCCTATCCTCAATATTTTTAAGGACCTCCTCCTCCTCCACATGTTGGAGCACCCCATTTCCATTTCCCTTGTCAATGGAAAGGCTGATGTCACCTACTTGATGCAGTAGGCCATGGGGTTTGACAGGTGGCATCGCCCCCAACAGTCGGTGGTTGTGGAGTCTGCCTTAAAAAAAAAAGGCCTGACGCTCCCATACCCATGCCTCCGCCTTTCCGGGTCATGAGCATAGGGAGCTCGATGCCCTGGGCAGGAAAGTCTTCCAAGGTGCCATGCTGACGGTCCATATCACCGCCTACCAGCTTTATATGATCCAATATAACTGCAATCTCTGGAAATGTGTCCAGGACTTTGCTGAGGGCCTGCATCAAGAGCAGCAAGAGGCCGGCTCGGCCATTATCTTGCTGGGTCTCGAAGCGGGGAAGCATGAGGTGCGTTCCACCTATATTGTTTTCGAGACAGTGTCCTGCATGGCGGCAGTCTGCATCAGCAACAGGAGAATGGCATGGTTCCAGGCCTCCGGCTAGAGGTCCAGGATAGGCTAGCCGACCTCCCGTGCACAGATGAAAACCTCTTTGGGGATAAGGTCCGGGATGCGGTAGCGCAATTGAAGGACCATCATGATACTCTACAACATCTGTCCGCTAGTGCCTCTGAAGGCCCGTCCTGGGCTAGAAAATCCTCCAGGCCGGGCTCCCAGAAGCCCTTTTACCAGCAGAGGAAATATTATCCTACAGCCTCCTGGGTGCGTATGCCATGCACTGGCTCCAGGGGCCGCCCTTGCCAACAGCGAGTGTCCAGGTCTCAACTGCCTCCCAGCAAGCCCTGGCCATGGGCTTTTGACTGGCTGCGAGGGAGTGAAGATCAGTTGACCATACCCCTGATGTCAGATCCCCCAGTCAGAGGCAGGCTCTTGAGCTTTGCCCATTGCTGGGAAAAGATCATGTCGGACCGCTAGGTCCTTACTATCCATTCGCTAGGGGTACCGTCTAAACTTGTTGGCTCCCAGAGACCTCTTCCCCCATGTCCATCCTGGAGTTTGTCTGCCCACCAGGTCATACTTCAGACAGAACTCACTGCCCTCCTCATAGCGGGCGTGGTGGAACCGGTCCCTCACCATCAGCAAGACTGAGGGTTCTATTTGAGGTATTTCCTCATTCCAAAATGGAATGGCGGCTTATGCCCCATTCTCAACCTCCGGGCGTTGAACAAATTTCTTGTAAGAGAAAAGTTCAAGATGGTCTCTTTGGGCACACTGATCCCGCTCCTCAGAGGAGGAGACTGGCTTTGCTCCCTCGATCTCAAGGAGGCGTACGCACACATTGCAATTGTCCCTAGCCACCGGAAGTTCCTCCGCTTCATGGTGGAGAAAGCACGTTACCAGTACAAAGTGCTGCCCTTCAAGCTGGCATTGGCCCCCCTGCATTTTTACCACATGCCTAGCGGTGGTGGCCGCTTACCTCAGGCATCGCTCGGTGCACATGTTCCCCCTACCTAGACGACTCCTGCTCCAGAGCCTTGCAGGCTCTGACCCTGATGGTGCAGATGCTACAGACGGTGGGGTTTGTCATAAACCTCCCCAAGCCTCATCTATCCCCGTCTCCTCAGCTGGACTTCATAGGTGCCAGGTTGGACACTGTGCAGGCGAAAGCTTTTTTGTCCCGAGACCGGGCGGTCGCCCTTGCCTCGCTGGCTACCCTTGTCCGGAACAGCCAGAGGGTGCCAACTCGCCTTCTGTTCCGCCTGCTGGGCCACATGGGGGCCTCCGTCTATGTGACTCCTTTGGCTCGCCTCTTTGAGGAGAGCCAAAGTTCTACATTGTTCCTATATGACAAAGTGTAAGCATAGCTGTGTACAGACAATAGTGGTAAGGTGTAGGTGTGAATTTGCACTCACACAGCAGTGCAGAGTTGGCATGATTTTGTTTATACATGGCTATAATAATTAATATGGTTTTATATGTAAGTAAGATCTGCAGAGATTTGCTGTCTCCGGCTTGCATTTAGGTTTATTCTGTGCTTTGTGTAATAGAAGGAAGGACGGAGGGTTAGGGTAAGTCCATCTCCTCTAGACTTATTGTAAAACCCAACCCTGCTTTTTCTAACAGCGGTAAGAAGGCTCAGGTACATTCCAGTTTGGTAATCTCTTTTTTTTTTTTTGTAGTTTCATGTTCTAGTATCCTATAGTATGTGCTTTGCTTTTACATATATTTTCCTTTGTGAACCGGTTTGAAGTTTAAATATTAGAGATGTGCAAAGCCGAACCTTTCAGTTTGGGCTTCGTTTTTGGCCCACCGTGGGAAATTTCGTATTTCCCACGGTTCGGGCCTTTGAAATTCGGGGGACTGATTTTATTTCGGATATCCACGAACCAAAGCCCGAAACCCGCTCCAACTCTTCAAATTCAATTATTACAATGGGGGGGGTTGTAAAAAAACCCCAAAAAAACCCAAACCCACTGCAACCTTTCAAATTTTATTAATTGCAACCCTCCCGACTCCCCCAAAACTTGCCAAAATTCCCTGGTGATCCAGCAGGGTCCCGGGAGCGATCTCCCCCTCTCGGGCCGTCGGCTGCCAGTAATCAAAATGGCGCCGATGACCCTTTGCCCTTACCATGTGACAGGTGCTATCAGTGCCATTGGCCGGCCCCTGTCACATGGTAGGAGCAATGGGCGGCCGGTGCCATCTCTCTCTCTATAGAGAGAGAGATTCTCTATATAGATATAGATACATTCAAGCTCAATTAGTTTCCTTGTACCAACTGCATTCCCATTTGTGTATTATATGTTGACCCATATATATATATATATATATAGCATGTTCCTTTTGAGCTCTGAAAGATGTGATGCAGTGACTTGCTTGAAAAGCTGCCCTGTCACACCCCATGGAGGTTGTTGCTTGTCTGTTTTAGAATGTTTTTTCTATAGGCAGTTTTGAATATCATTTGGAGACTAACGCTAAATACTGCTGTTACAACCATAAGAAAAGAATGGTCAAGGCATCTCTCTGAAACAGCAGCACAGCCAGGGTATTTTTGCAGTGGATTTCTGAGCTGTGCTTCCATTGTATGCTGTTTGTTAATATTTCTGATGCTTTATTCACTGTTTGTTTCTTGTAGAGACACCACACATTTGGAGATTGAACCTTTCACACTTCTGGGTGTCTGTGCTGGCCTCATTCCATATCCCCATCATAACCAGTCCCCAAGAAACACATACCAGTGTGCTATGGGGAAACAAGCTATGGGTAAGATTTGTCAACTGCTTCAAGTACTGACAGATTGAAGTTGACTTATGTGTAATGTGAGGATATCCCATTGGAAACTCTCTAATAATCTTGCTCTGGTATTGTATTACTGCAGGCTTTTCACACAGAAATACAGGAAGTCTTTGACTTAAAGCATTTTGAGTTAAGATACAAAATTATGACATTTCTAAATTGAAACCTGTTGTCTAACTTAAAACATTTGTTTTGACTTTAAGATGCCTGAGCTCCCAGCAGGCACACATTGGTGTTATGGTGACCAAGAGGTCTGGCGAGGTGGTGATATCAGGAGGGAGACTACCAAG
This sequence comes from Rhinatrema bivittatum, assembly GCF_901001135.1. Taxonomy (NCBI): domain Eukaryota; kingdom Metazoa; phylum Chordata; class Amphibia; order Gymnophiona; family Rhinatrematidae; genus Rhinatrema; species Rhinatrema bivittatum. Next base: position 486,494,237 of record NC_042618.1, on the reverse strand, counting down.
GCCTTCTTCTCTTCAAAACAGTGTTGGAGCAATGTCTTGTAGGCCTTGGCACTCTCCTCTGCTTTAAAATGTCTATTTTTACAGTACTATATATTACCAAAGCTGGAACCAATTCCCCATTTATAATATTGGACAGATAGTTTTGACTTACCATTCAACAAGATACGGTTCTCAGGAACTAATTAAGTCTTAAGTCTGAGCACTTCCTGTACTTGCTTTCAGTTCCGTCCAGCAGTGCTGTCATATATCCCATCCTCGCGGCTCTGGGACCCGCCCACCACCCAGGGGACATCCAATCAGCAGCGGAGAGGGAGGTTTAAATTTTACTACCTGCAGGCGCCGCTTCAGATTGTCCCAGTCCTCCGATTACACTATTGCCGCCGTTGCTGCTGTGCTCCGAGGGAGTGAAGGCCTGCGCGATCGGCGCCCAGACCCGTCGGGGTAAGGCCTCCTTGTCTCCCCTCCCCCGGCGAGCCCAGACACCGATCGCGCCTCCAGCCAGCCGCGCCGCCCATCCTCGCGGCTCTGGGACCCGCCCACCACCCAGGGGACATCCAATCAGCAGCGGAGAGGGAGGTTTAAATTTTACTACCTGCAGGCGCCGCTTCAGATTGTCCCAGTCCTCCGCTTACACTATTGCCGCCGTTGCTGCTGTGCTCCGAGGGAGTGAAGGCCTGCGCGATCGGCGCCCAGACCCGTCGGGGTAAGGCCTCCTTGTCTCCCCTCCCCCGGCGAGCCCAGACACCGATCGCGCCTCCAGCCAGCCGCGCCGCCCATCCTCGCGGCTCTGGGACCCGCCCACCACCCAGGGGACATCCAATCAGCAGCGGAGAGGGAGGTTTAAATTTTACTACCTGCAGGCGCCGCTTCAGATTGTCCCAGTCCTCCGCTTACACTATTGCCGCCGTTGCTGCTGTGCTCCGAGGGAGTGAAGGCCTGCGCGATCGGCGCCCAGACCCGTCGGGGTAAGGCCTCCTTGTCTCCCCTCCCCCGGCGAGCCCAGACACCGATCGCGCCTCCAGCCAGCTGCGCCGCCCATCCTCGCGGCTCTGGGACCCGCCCACCACCCAGGGGACATCCAATCAGCAGCGGAGAGGGAGGTTTAAATTTTAATACCTGCAGGCGCCGCGCGCCGAAGGAGCGCGACAAAGGGGCTTGCCCCTTTGTGCGCCCCTTCGTGCAGCCTCTGAGTCTCAAGAAAAAGTAGATAATAGGAAAAAAAAAAAAAAAAAAAAAAGTAACAGTAAGAAGGATATTCATCTCCTGACCTTAACCTCAGTCATCACCCCCTCTTTCGGCTGAGAATCTCCCGACTACAAAGGGAAAGTACCCGCCCTCCTTTTGACCAGAGACCCTCTCTGAATCACAATCCTCTTTCAGAAACCCATAATCAAACCTCCAGCATCCAGCAATCGGACTTCACTTAACCTCCAGCTCCCTTCACTCGGACTACACTCAATCTCTACCATCCATCACTCGGACTACACTCAATCTCTACCATCCATCACTCGGACTACACTCAATCTCTACCATCCATCACTCGGACTACACTCAATCTCCAGCTTACTTCACTTGGTCCTCTCTCAACCTCAACCTCCAGCATCCATCACTCGGACCCCACCCTTTGTGCAGCCTCTGAGAACAGAACCTGCTTCATTGGCCACGTCTTTCTCCTTTCATATCTTGAAAAGAACTCAGTTTTTCATCCTCAAAATTGTAGGTTTACATAGGCAACAAGATTCAAGACAGCTGAGTTAACATCAACAATCAACATGCTAACTGGTTTCCCAATCCCCTTACATCACCATTTTTGCCATGGTTCATATTCCATTCCAATCATCAGGAAATTACGCAATCATCAAACTAAACCTCTACCACAACATTACAACCGTCAACAAAGGCTAATTCCAATAATGATTTCACCAATCACACAATTCCTGGGCCTTTCTCTTCTATCCCTAACACTTTTCAACGCACAATCGCTTTCGAAAAAAACACACATCTTAAATGATTACCTTACAGAAGTAAACCCTGATATCTGTGCAATCACAGAAACATGGCTTAAACCCACAGATATAGCTCTATTAAACCAACTACCTACTCAACTTTACAATTTTTTCTCCATCCCTAGACTCAAAAGAAAGGGAGGAGGTCTTTTCCTAGCATCCAAGAAAGAGCTAGGTTTAACTTTACAATATTCAAACATCACATCGAACATAGAGTTTGCAGTTTTTAAATCCGAGCATCTACATATTGGTCTATTCTATGCTCCTCCTGGAACTATAGACTCTGACCCCTCCCCGGTCATTGAACTTGCCGCCAAATATTTCAACCCAGATAAACCTGCCATTTTATTGGGAGACTTTAACATACATGTCGACGCTTCACCACAAACAACAAACTGTGTTACCCTACTCTCATCACTCAGCTATATGGGTTTCACACAAATAATAAAAAGCCCAACCCACAAAGCAGGCCACACGTTGGACCTTATTTTCATTAATCAGTGTATCTTGCCCCCGGATTCACCCTCTTGTTTTCCTGTCCCTTGGACGGACCATCAAATTATTAACACGACACTCAAACTCTCAGGACATCCTCCCACTTCATTCCCAAAAACCACTATTCAATTCAGGAAACCCTGTTCCACAGACCTTCTCAGCAACCATCTCTCTAATGAATTATCTCAACTTGATCTCTCCAACGCTTCTACAGCCATATCTTCATGGTGCAACATCACCAATAAAATCGCTGATCTAACCTGTCCTTCAATCACCAAAGTAGTACAACCTTCGCCTGACAACAGGAAACCCTGGTTCACCACTGAACTGAAGCTGCTTAAACAAGAACTAAGAAATAAAGAACACACATGGAGAAAAAACCCATCCCCCACAACATTAGCTGTATACAAAACCACTCTCAATGCCTACAGGATCAACATTCTTAAAACAAAGAGAGATTTTTTCTCTAAAAAAATACATCATTTCATCTTTGATTCGAAAGCACTCTTCTCCTACGTTTCTGCCCTCACTAAACCATCCCCACCTACCATTCCAGATGATCAAGCTCTCAACAAAGCCTCCGAACTAGCTGATTACTTCAAGGAAAAAATTGATAAATTGACTGTCTCTTTCTCTTCATCTAGTTCTTCTACTCCATCTCCACCCAATACTCCACCCAAACTAAATACGACTCTAGAAACTTTCGAAACCACATCAGCTCTTGAGATTGAAAATATTCTCAAGAAAATGAAACCATCCTCTCATCCCTTAGACACAATTCCAAACAACCTCCTCATCGCTATAAGGAATACCATTTCAAAGCCAATTGCCAATATCATTAATTGCTCTCTTTCCCAAGGTCTAGTTCCTGACCAACTTAAACTAGCAATTCTTAAACCTCTTCTTAAAAAACCTAATCTTCCGGCCACAGATCCAGCTAACTTCCGCCCAATAGCCAATTTGCCAATGATCGCCAAAATTATGGAAAAGATAGTCAATAGACAACTATCAGAGTACCTTGAAGAAAACTACATTCTCGCACCTTCCCAGTACGGTTTTCGTAAATCGTTAAGCACTGAATCCCTACTTATCTCTCTCACCGACAATATTCTAACTAATATGGATAAAAAACAACCTCACCTCCTTATTCTTTTAGATCTCTCTGCGGCCTTTGACACTGTCAACCATTCATCCTTATTACAAGGTCTGATAGACATAGGCATTAAGGGAACAGTACTCAGCTGGTTCAAGTCCTTCCTGGTTAATAGACAATTCAAGGTAAAGATAAATAACAAAGAATCACACCCGGTCCCAGCAAATCAAGGAGTCCCTCAAGGTTCCTCCCTCTCTCCAACCCTTTTCAACATTTACCTTCTCCCTCTCTGTCGACTTCTTAAAAATCTAAACCTAACACACTACATTTACGCGGATGACATCCAAATAATCATCCCAATCTCAGAATCCCTTCACAAAACCTTGATTCACTGGAATAATTGCTTGCAACTAATCAATCATCTTCTATCCAGTCTCAGCCTCATTCTCAACAACAACAAAACAGAGATCTTAATTATCAATCATGACGTTAATAACAATCTAATATACCCAGCTGTCCCACTCAATTCTACCACTCCTATAATTAATCATTCACCATATGTACGTGATTTAGGCGTCATGATAGATAATCAGCTTAACTTCAAAAAATTTATAAGCACCACCACTAAAGACTGTTTCTATAAACTTCTTGTCCTGAGAAAATTGAAACCACTTCTCCACTTCAATGATTTTCGGATGGTTCTACAAGCCATTATACTAACAAAAATTGACTATTGCAACTCACTCCTTTTTGGCCTACCAACCTCATCCATCAAACCCCTCCAGATGATTCAAAACTCTGCAGCTAGAATCCTTACCAATACGAATAAAAGAGACCACATAACCCCCATACTAAAACTCCTCCACTGGCTGCCTATTAAGCAAAGGATTCTCTATAAAGTATACACAGCAATTCATAAATCTATTTACAATATATCCCCACTCCACTTAAGCACCCAACTACTTTTTCACTCTTCAACTAGACCTATCAGAGGAGCTTATAAAGGCACACTCTATGTTCCTTCAACAATATCCTTACATCAGAAACGTACCATTTCTTTAGCAGGACCTGTCCAATGGAACATGCTCCCACCAGACATCCGCCTTGAGATCTGCTTTGCTTCCTTCAAAAAGAAAATTAAAACCTGGCTCTTTAGCCAAGCTTTTCCAGAACTTTGATTATTTTTACCTCCAGCTATCAAGATTTTCTCACCATCGCAATCCCTTTTGCAGATCACATTTATCTTAGACAATTACGCCTTATTTTATGATTTGATTTCTCAGAGACTTTGCAAGTTTATCAGTGTTATTATTCGAATCTGTTTTCCATGTTTTCCAAGTTCTATAACCTTGTTATATGTACCGCCTCTTGGCATAATTTTTATGTTTCAATGTAAACCGATGTGATCTGTATTTTAATACAGGAACACCGGTATATAAAAATCTAAAAATAAATAAATAAATATATGCATGCTTCATAGTGTCTTAATAAACAGACTTTTAATGGTTAAATCCACTACATTGTTTATGCAGTACTTCTCACGTGCATGTCTTCTCATCAAATGCTTGTCAGCACTGAGAATATTTCTCAAGATGAATCAAACTATTTAATTTTATTTTTATACATATTTCAAAATTGCAATCAAGACATTAAATATCAAATGACAGAATATGTCAAACATAGTCAATAAATCAATAGGAAAAAGGAAGAAAAAATTGTATGCTCAATTTTAGATAAGCTCACAAAAGTAGAAGGGGAGAGATGAGTAACAGTCAAACACTAGAATATTCAAAGCAATAATCTAATAAGACTGCCTGCAAACATAACAACAAAGGGCAAGCACTGGTCTCTTATTTTTGTATTTACTGTATTTATAGATGTTTGCAATATATAGTCAAACATAAATCAAAACTTCTTTTTTTTTTTTCATCCCATGAGACCAGTCCAGATACATAAGTTTTACTTCCCTACCAGCAGATGGAGACAGAGAACAATTGTTTTGCTGACATCGCCCTATATAGGGTACTATGCCACCTGCAGTTTTTCAATATTTCTTTGTCTTCAGCAGATGGTAGAAGTGCAAGACCATGCTCCCCTGGGGGGGATTCTAGCATGGGGGCCGGCCTCCAATTAAATAGGGCAGAGCTGGAGTCTGGTGATTCCTGACTATTCTTGGCCCACTGGGTGGAGAAGTCTGCTTCCCTCTTTCCTCTTCCCGACCCCATTGGGGATTAAAAATTTAAAAGAGCTGTGCTTTGTCTCTCTGCAGGGGAGGCAATAAAGTTATTAAAAAAAAACAGAGATCAGAGTAGAGGAGAATGAAAGGAGCTCTTGCCTGAGGGGGAAGGGCCGGAGGAGCAGTCTCCTGTTTGCCCTGGCAGCGATAAGAGAGACCAGAGATGCTTTGCAGGAATCTGCTATCCATCCTTGGAAATGGCAACTGAGCGCAGGAGGAGCTGTAGGAGCCTCTGGCATGCTTGCATCGGAGGAGATAAAGGAAGGGCTGGCGTTAGTGTGGGAGGCCGTCACAGAGCAGGGATCAATTTTGAAAGCAGACTCACTTTCAGGCCTCTTCAGGGAAGGGGAGCCTATGATGGCAGGAACCATGGCCTTTTTAGAAGAAAGCAGCCACATTTATTAACAGCTTACATGTTTTACATACATAATTTATATACCAAAAAATTATACTAACAAAAAAAACAGAAAATCCATGCATAAAGAGCCTAAATGTTCTTCAGTCATACTGGAATTCCGAAATCCTTAAAGGCAAGGATGAAAATATGTGTTTCCTAGCATGTAGCCAGATGGACTCAGGACCAGAGGGCTATGTGCTCTTCTGCTAGCAGTTGGGAGACGGACTCAGATTTCAAAGCTGACGTCACTCTAGATATATCCCTGCAGTAACCTCAGCTCTTCAGTATCTCTCCGTCTCCTAGCAGATTCGGACACTATCCCACACACAAGAATAGTGTTAAGAATTACAGTAAAGAAGAAACAAAATTTACCTTAAGGAAGATCGAACCCCGCTGTCCTGTGGTGATACCTAAGGGTCCCTCCCCGAATCAAGAAATCCTGAGGTTGATCTCCGATATCCCTCAGAGGTGTGCCTTAGTCCGGTAGCAGGTTCCTGGCGTGGACTTAGCCCCCAGTGTGGCTGAAAGGCAGCGGGTGCAGAAACAAGGGCGATGGTGAAGGTAATTCCCTCTTCCCCTCCCCCAGCTCGAGACCGTCCAGCACACGAACAGTAAGCGCCAAGACTAGGTAAGAAAAAAATCTTTAAATTCAGGTTTCCAGAGCTCGGATTGTCGTGCCGAATCCGTCCCCAGCGAGGTTAGAAGAGAGCACCGATCGGGTTGAGCAGCCTTGGTGGGCTAGGGCCCGATCTGGTGCAAGGGTCCACACACGTGGAGACCCTCAAGGGGCGCCATCTTTCCTTCTCGGCCGACGGTACTCGCGGGGCAGGCCAGGCGGCCAATGCGCCTAACTTGCGCACGTCCCATACAGACGCACATAGCTGCATGCACAGCTACGCACACAATGGCGCTCACAACTGAGCGCACCCCGTTTGCACAATGGAGCGCGCCCGGCGCATACAACTGAGCACACCTGTGCGCATAACTACACGCACAGCCGCGTTTACAACTGCACGCGCGCCAACACATAGCTAACTTTAGACCCATAGCAAACCTCCCTTTGATTGCCAAAGTTATGGAGAAAGTTGTAAACAAACAATTTACAGAATATCTTGACGAAAACAATATCCTCACCTCAAACCAATTTGGCTTTCGTAAGACTATGAATACCGAATCATTATTAACATCATTATCAGACACTATCATTTTCAACCTAGAAAAGGGCCAACCTTGCCTCCTCACTCTCCTGGATCTCTCATCAGCGTTTGATACTGTTAACCACTCATGCCTCTTGCAACGCCTAATAGACATCGGCATTACAGGAGTAGCTTTTAACTGGTTCAAATCGTTTTTGGAGAACAGATCATACAAGGTCAAGATAAATAACAAAGAATCCCACACCATCGAATCCAAAAGGGGAGTACCTCAAGGATCATCCCTCTCCCCAACTCTTTTCAATATTTATCTGCTCCCACTCTGTCAACTTCTTACTAACCTTAAGCTAAGACATTACCTATACGCGGATGATATTCAAATCCTCATCCCTATAGAAGATTCCCTACACAAAGCCATATCATACTGGAATAAATGTCTGTCAGCTATCAACAATCTACTCACCAACCTCAACTTGGTTCTAAACAAAAACAAAACTGAAATCTCATTATAGCACCGGAAAACTATTCCCCCTCCCCACATTCTAACACTAACCAACATCCGGACACCTCAGGGCTCTCCACCTCGCAACAAGTTAGAGACCTGGGAGTCATCTTAGACAGCAGACTCAGCCTCAACAAATTCGTCAACAACACAACAAAAGAATGTTTCTTTAAACTTCAAACATTAAAGAAACTCAAACCTCTCCTCCTATACAGAGACTTCCGCATGGTTTTACAAGCCATCATACTCCCAAAGCTGGATTACTGTAACTCTCTCCTCCTAGGCCTACCAGCATGCACCATAAAACCACTTCAGATGGTCCTGAACGCCTCTGCAAGAATTCTATCAAATGCCAAAAAAAGAGATCATATCACCCCAATTCTCCACCATCTCCACTGGCTTCCGATTAAATACAGGATCCAGTTCAAGTCTTTAATGATGATACATAAGGCCTTACACAACATCGCACCTCTCAACCTAACATTTCAAATTCAATTACACACATCCGTGAAACCAACCAGAAGCGCCTATCAGAACAGACTAATCACACAACCGGCGAAATCCGTTCTGAGGAAACGTGCATTTTCCACAGCAGGCCCTTCACTTTGGAACTCGCTCCCTCCAGACCTTCGTTTGGAACCATGCCACTCTACATTTAAAAAGAAACTTAAGACTTGGCTGTTCAAACAAGCTTTCCCCTAGAGCCAAGAACACGAAGAAAAGTCTTTGCAAGCCCTCAACGATTTATTCAGATCTATTATTTTCTTCCTTTTTTCAATCAGAAATTTACACATGCTGACTTCATACATACTACATACATATACTCATATTGACTTCATATTTTCCATGTTATTCATTGATTTATTAACTGCATGTTTATTAACGGTTAAATATCATACACTATTTGCTTACTTCGTTTAATTTGTTCAATGTAAAAACTTGCTTACTTAGTTTTTTGTTCAATTTAAAAACTTCTTTTTTATTCTGTTCTATGTAAACCGCTATATGTAGCGATAGTTACTGTTCTTTGTGAACCGGGGTGATATGTATATTATACAGGAACCTCCGGTATATAAATTATTTAAATAAATAAATAAATAGAGATAATGGCACCGGCACCCAAGAAGGCCAGAAGGCACACTCTTTGCACAGCCTGCCACATAAGAGCCACGCAGCCTGAATTGGAGCCCTGCCTGTGTCAACATTGCGAAGAAGCCCAGGGGGAACCAAAGCCTAGTCCCTTACAGTCGGGAGATGGTTCCGGAACTGCTGACAATAGCTCCCCCGGACCTATGCATCTCCGAGATGATTTCCCCACAGGAGGGCACCTCCGGGGCCCCTACTCCAACTCCCCCTGGGATTAACATGGACCCAGGGACCTTCTCCTGGTTGGAATTTTTCCAACGGCTGCAAGCCTTCATTAAAGCGCAATCAGCCCCAGCTGCGCCCCAGGCTCAACCCCTGCCTGAAGCACAAGATCTATTTCAAAAGCACTTTCCCACTGGAATAACTGCCTTATATCTATCACTAACCTCCTCAATAGATTAAATCTGGTCTTTAACTCTTCAAAGACGGAGCTCCTCCTCATCTCAGCAAATGAAGAAAATATTCCCATACCATTCCCTCACAACACATTCATCACTCATAAGCAGGTGAGAGATCTAGGAGTAATTCTGGATAATAGACTAAACCTTAAGAAAATGGTTAATACTACATCCAAAGACTGTTTTTACAGACTCCAGGTTCTGAAACGACTCAAGCCACTTCTTTTTTTCAAAGATTTCAGAACAGTACTCCAGGCGTTGTTATTCTCCAAGATTGACTATTGCAGTGCCCTCCTCCTTGGCCTACCCAAATCGACCATTAAACCGCTTCAGATGATTCAAAATGCTGCAGCGAGATTACTGACCAACACCAGCCGCGGAAATCACATCTCACCCATCCTCAGAAACCTACATTGGCTACCTGTAAATTTCAGAATCCTTTACAAAGCAATTACCCTAATACATAAATCCATCCATCACCAACTCCATCTCAGCCTTGAAATACCCTTCAAACTTCATTCCTCCAATAGGCCAATTAGAGATAATCATAAAGGTACTTTGAATTACCCCCCAATTAAAGCCTCACGCCTTTCCTCGACCAAAGACCGAGCTTTTTCAATAGCAGGTCCATCTATTTGGAACAACATTCCTTCAAGCCTCCGACTAGAACCCTGTCTCATTACGTTCAGAAAAAAACTTAAGACGTGGCTATTCCACCAAGCCTTCGATGATCCTCCAGACAACCCTTAGTCTTCTTTTTCCTCACTTGGACGTAGAAGATTAAAGTCCTACAACCATTCAAACGAAGAACTCTGGCACTTACTGAATAAAGCATCTTTTGCATTAATCCAAATTCCTTTTGGACTATGCTTCTTTAATTATTTTTTGGCCTTTAACTTCCTTCCAGCTCTTAAGCTTCCCAAGTTTTTTACTCCTTGTTAAATGTAACTTTATCTTATTCTCTTCTCTTGTTAATTACTTTTATTTATTGCTTCTGTTATACCCTTGTTTTATGTAAACCGATCCGATATGGTTTATTTACTATGAAGGTCGGTATAAAAAAGTGTTAAATAAATAAATAAATAAGATCCGCCCGGCTCGGATGCCTCGAGAAATGCCTCGCCTAACCATGAACTTCCCTAACAGGGACCCAGACACCTCAGATGATGAGTGACTCCCTGGAAGAAGGAGAAATCCCTCCAGGAATGGAACCATACCGAACCATGCTTCACTTCTTCCACAAGGATGAATTACCAGCCCTTTTTTCCCAGACTCTGAAGATGCTGGGTATTCCGGGCACAGACCCTATGGCAGAACCAAAGAAGAAAGCCCATCTTGCTGTCCCTTCGTAAGACCTCATGCTACTTTCCAATGATGGAAGCCATCCAGGAACTGATTTATCTGGAATGGGATGCCCTGGAGGCCAGCTTCAAAGGGGGTCGGGCCTTGGAAGACCTATACCCTCTAGAACCAACAACCAAGGATCACCTGCGTTTCCCAAAAGTGGACGCTATGGTCTGTGCCATCTCAAAGTGAACAATGATTCCCGTTGAGGGAAGGGCTGCTTTGAAGGACACTCAGGAGAGACGATTGGAATCCATCCTTAAGCAGGCCTTCGACGCAACAGCAATGACATTGCAGATTGCTTCCTGCTGCGCACTGGTGGCACGTTCCTGCTTGCTCCTCTTGAGGGAGGTAAATAACTCCGGAACGTATACCAGTGAGATGATGGACCCTGCAGCAGCCTTCCTCACGGACGCAAGCTCAGACCTGGTGCCTACCTCAGCCAGGGGCGTTGCCTCGGTAGTGGCAACCAGAAGACAACTATGGCTACGGAATTGGTCTGCAGACGCGACATCTACAGCGAATCTTACAAGAATGCCTTTTAAAGGATCTCTCTTGTTCGGAAGTGAATTGGAGAAGTTAGCCAGCAAATGGGGTGAATCCCCAGTGCCTCAGCTACGGGAAGATAGGAATAAAAGATCTCAGCGTTCCTCCCCCAGAAGAACAAAGGGCAAAGGATCGCAGCGCTTTAGACCCTACAGGAACTCGCAGTTCCAAGCACCTTGACCCTCCGGAAGGTCCCAGCCCTTTCGGAACAGACAGACCAAAAGGGGAGCAGGCCAGGGGGCAGGCTCCAGCCATGCTCCACAATGAGAATGGGCCAACCCATCCACAGGAAGAGGATATTAGGGGGTAGACTTGCCCTCTTCTACCAAAGATGAGTCGAGATAACTTCGGACAAATGGGTTCTAAACATCATTCGAGAAGGTTAGTCTCTGGAGTTTCGCAGCATCCCTTGAGGCAAATTTGATGTCACCCTGCCACTCCTACTCCAAGAGACTGGCAGTAGAAACCACTCTAACAAGACTACTCAGTCTGAAGGTAATAACTTCAGTTCCCATGCCCCAACAAAATATGGGGAGCTATTCCATCTGTATATCATTCCCAAGAAGGAAGGATCATTCCGGCCCATCTTGGATCTCAAGAACGTTAACCATCATCTGCGGGTTCTACACTTCCACATGGAAACTCTTTGCTCCGTAATAATGGCAGTACAACCGGGAGAGTTTCTAACCTCCCTGGATCTTTCCGAAGCCTACCTTCACATCCCAGTTCATCAGGATCACCAGCGCTTCCTGCGCTTTGCGATACTGGGTCACCATTACCAGTTCCGAGTGCTACCCTTTGGCCTAGCAACCACCCCCAGAACCTTCACCAAAACACTGAGGAAGGAAGGGATCTTGGTACACCCTTACCTGGATGATTGGCTAATCAGGGCAAAGTCTTCGGAGGAGAGCTGGCAGGTGACCAGCAGAGTTAAGAGCCTACTGCAGGAACTCTGTTGGGTCGTGAACATGGGCAAGAGCAGTCTGCAGCCCTCTCAATCGCTAGAGTACCTGGGGGCCCGTTTCGACACCAAATAGAACAAAGTCTTCCTCCCTCCTCCGATGAGAAGGAAACTGATTACGACGATTGATGTCCAATGCACGCCCCAAGGTATGGGATTATCTTTAAGTCCTCGGCCTCATGGCATCAACCCTGGAGGTCATCCCATGGGCAAGGGCCCATATGCTACCACTCTAGCATTCCTTACTGTCACAATGGAATCCACTGTCCCAGGACTACTCAGTTTGCCACCAACTACCAACAGAGGTACGTTTTCAGCTCCAGGAAGACCATCTAAGCAGAAGAGTAAGCCTATCCCCACTGAACTGGATCTTGCTCACCACGGACGTGACAGCCCAGGGACAATGGAACAAGGAAGAGGCGGAATGGAACATAAACCGCCTGGAAGCTCGAAGAGTCAGACTAGCATGCTTGCAATTCAACCACAGACTCCGAGGCAAAGCAATTCGAGTAATGCTGGACATGCAACAACGGTTGCTTACATCAACTGCCAGAGAGGAACCAAGAGCCAGCAGGTGTCTCTGGAGATAGACCCTCTCATGGCATGGGCGGAGATAAACCTACAAGGGATCTCTGTCTCCTACATCACACGAAAAGACAACATCTCAGCAGATTTCTTCAGCAGAGAGAACCTGGACCCGGGGGAATGGACGCTGTCGACCACAGCCTTCCAACTTATAGTAAATTGCTAGGGCCTTCCAGCCATGGATCTACTGGCCACCCGTCTCAGTGCCCAAGTCCCCAGGTTCTTCAGCCACAGACTAGAGCCACAATCTCAAGGAATCGATGCTCTCGTCCGGACTTGGCCAAAGGTAGACTTACTGTACGTTCCCCCCCCCCCCCCCCCTTGGCCATTACTGGACAAGGTCATCTGCAAGATAGAACACCACAGGGGACTAGTTCTACTAATGGCCCCGTATTGGCCAAGACGACCATGGTACGCAGACATGCAAAGACTCCTTGTGGGGAACCCTCTGTGCCTACCTCCACACAGGGATCTTCTCCAGCTGGGCCCGATTCTCCACAAGGATCCGTCTCGATTCTCTTACGGTCTGGCCCTTGAGAGGACTCGCTTGAATAAGCGCTGTTACTCAAAGTCCGTGATTGACACCCTGCTCCAAGCGCACAAATTCTCCACATCCCTGTCAAACATACGAATCTGGAGAGTATTCAAAGCTTGGTGTGAGGACTGTGGGAATCTCCCACGGACAGCCAAGATTACCATGATTCTGGAGTTCCTACAGGACGGTAAGAAGAAGGGGTTGTCACTCAACTCCCTGAAGGTCCAAGTAGCCGCACTGGCCTGCTTCAGAGCCGAAGTGGACAGTATCCAGCTATCAACCCATGCGGATTTGTCCCGCTTCCTGAAAGGGGTTAAACAATTCCGACCACCCCTAAACTGTCCGGTGCCTCTATGGAATCTCAATCTAGTATTAGACTTCCTAGCTGGGGCTTCTTTCGGACCAACACGCGGTCTGCCACCACGCCTCTTAACATTGAAGACTGCATTCCTGGTGGCAATATGTTCAGCTTGTCGTATCTCCGAACTTCAGGCAGTATCCTGTCGGGAATCATTCCTTAGGTTCATGCCTGGAACCATACAACTGCGCACTGTCCCCTCCTTCCTGCCAAAAGTGGTTTCCGAGTTTCACTTGAACCAAATCATCTCACTACCATCTCCGGATGAACATAAGGACTTGGAAGACTCACGCCTTCTTTGCCATCTAAATGTCGGCAGACTCCTAGTGCAGTACCTGGAAAGATTGGTGCGCAAAATGGACCCCTCGTTCTCCTTCACAGCAGGAAGAAACAAGGAGAAGCGGCCTCGTGGGCGACCATAGCACGCTGGATCAAAGAAGTAATCAAGGCAGCCTACATAGAGGCAGGAAAGCACTTACCTCTACAGGTTAAGGCTCATTCTACGAGGGCCCAGGCAGTCTCTTGGGCAGAAACCAAGCTGCTGTTGCCTGCCGAGATCTGTCAGGCGGTGATGTGGTCCTCCATACATACCTTCTCCAGGTTTTACCGCCTGGATGTTCAGGCCCGAGAAGACGTAGCTTTCGCAAGGGCAGTATTAAATGGGCCACGGGCAGCCTCCCGCCCTGTCCAGGAGTAGCTTTTGTATATCCCATTGGTCCTGAGTCCATCTGGCTACACACTAGGAAATGGAGAAATTACTTATCTGATAATTTTGTTTTCCTTAGTATAGGCAGATGGACTCTGCATCCCACCCATGGCTGCCCCGAAAAAGGAGAACCTTGGATAGCAAACATTGAGACTAAGCAAATACGGGAAAGCCGCGGCCTACCCCTAGTTCAAGACACCCACAGTTGTTCTGGTGTCGGCGTTAATTGGTTGAGTGCACTGGCGGTCTCCAGTTTGGAAATTAGTTGAACCAGTTCAAGTTTTACTCAAGTTTAATCAAGTTATTTAAGCAAAGATATATTCACAATGGCTTTTCGAAGAGAATACTGAAGATCTGAGGTTACTGCGGGGGTATATTTAGAGTGACGTCAGCTTTGAAATCTGACTCAATCTCCCATCTGCTAGCAGAAGAGCACAATACCCATTGGTCCTGAGTCCATCTGTCTACACTAAGGAAAACGAAATTATCAGGTAAGTAATTTCTCCATTTTAATGTTTTTTTTGAAGGATTTAGTAATTGACGCAGTTCAAAGTACCTCTGGTAAACTGTTGCAAAGAGAAGGGCCGGCAACAGAACATACCCTGTTTCTAGTGACATCAAGGAAATACAAAAAAAAGTATCTCAACTGAAACTAACTGTAAACCCCAAATTAACTGAAATTGTGTGGTTATGGAGACACACAATGATAATCAAACTGCCAACACTAGATCTAGGAATTAATGTTGCTCCCTCAGATCAAGTACGGGACCTAGGAATTACAGATGTTTGAGAACTTCACTAGGAGAAATCATATAAGCAAATTAATAAAAACAGGATACACCAGGCTGAGAATACTACACCGGCTGAAACCTCTACTAACGATACAGGACTGCCGCACTGTCTTATAAACACTAATGTTTTCAATTTTAGACTACTGAAACTCCCTAATACTAGGCCTACCTTCAAACTTACTAAAACCACTACAATTACTCCAAAATGCCTCTGCTAGACTATTACTAGGGTAAGGAAATTTTACCACATCACCCCCTCACTGATGGCACTGCACTGACTTCCTGTACAAGCCAGAATTCATTATAAAGTATTAACCCTAATCTTCAATATCGTCACCAATACTGGCTAATGCTTATTAGGAGTGACACTACGCACCACAGAGATCCATAAGATCACAAAACAAAGGACTTCCAACAGTGCCTTCTACCTGAAACACACATCTAACGCAAATAAGGGACTGAATGTTTTCCATAGCAGGCCCCAAGTTGTGGTACGCCCTTCCAGAGTCATTACACCAGTTAACAGAATTTCAAACGTGAAAAGCTTATGATTTAACATAATGATAACCTCAATGTCAGTACAAGAGACAACGGCAGTGACGTGAACAATAAGTAACGATGTAAAGTGTACAGGTAGTAGAATTAGAATCTGCATTTGTTGTTATGCCGACTTTTAAAATGTACGAATATGAAGTCTATATATCTATCATGTTGACCAAGAATATGTATGAATATGAATAAAAACATAAAACTGCTGTGATGTAGATCCAAATTATGAATGCTGGCACAGAATGTGATTGTCATCCAAGAATATGAACGCTGATTTTGTAAACCGTTGTGATCTTATTCTGGAAAGACGGTATATAAAATGCCTAAATAAAACACACAAACAAAATAAAAATAATTTGGGAGCTGGGATATCTAATAAACTATTTGCTGAGCGTAAATGCCTCCCTGGGCATCCAGCTCTTTTCCCTGTAACCTTGGAGTGTGAGATCCCGTGGAGAATGGGGATATCCGAACAGGTAGTGAGGGATTCTTCCTCCCAGTTTGAGGACCAGAGTTGGCCACCTCTGGTCTACAGGGATTCCCCCAACACTCTACCTCATCCACCAGAGCATTCTTAATAGAAACATAGTGGCAGAAAAAGACCATATGGCCTATCTAGTCTGCCCAACCACCCAACTAATATAACTTTACAATTTCCATCACTCTCTCAGAGATCCCCTGTATTTATCCCATTCTTTCTTGAGTTCTGATACCATTTATCTCCACCACCTCATCCGAGAGACCATTTCATGCATCCACTGCCCTCTTTGTAAAGAAATATTTCCTAAGATTACTCCTAAATATACCCACTTTCACTCTCATCCTATGACCTTTCATTCTAGTGTCCTTTCCATTGAAAGAAGCTTGCCTGCTGTGCATGGAAATTTTTGGAGATATTTAAATATCTTTATTATACTTCCAGTATTTCGCCTTTCTTCTAAGGTATACAAGTTTAGATGTTTATCTATCTCCATATGCTTTAGAATGAAGATACTGACCATTTTAGTAGCCACCCTCTGGACAGACTCCATCCTGTTTATATCCTGTTGAAGGTGCGGTCTCCAGATGTACTCACTATTCCAGATGAGATCTCACCAGGGACATAAACAGGGGCAATATCACCTCCCTTTTTCTGCTGACTGTTCCTCTCCCAATGCAGCCAAGCATCTTTCTGGCTCTTACCATCGTTTATCTATCTGTTTTGCCCACCTTAAGATAATTAGACCCTACTCTACATTCATGGTTAAAAAAATTTCTCCTCCAATACTGTATCTCTCCCTTGGGTTTTTGCACCCTAAATGGCATTACCTTGCATTTTTTAGCATTAAATCTTAGTTGCCAGAACTTAGACCATTCCTCTAGCTTTTCTAGTCCCTCATGTTTTCCATACATTACTGGATGTTGACCCTGTTGCAGATTTTGGTATCATCAGCAAAAAAGCAAACGTTTCCTGGTAATCCTTCCACTATCACTCACAAAAATGTTGAAAAGAACTGGTCCAAGGACTGATACCTGAGGCACACCACTAGCAACACCCCTTCCTGTACATGTCCAGACCAGTGGGTTATGCACTTCCAGCAGCAGATGGAGTCAGAGAGCAAAGCTTCAAGGCACTGGTATCCCAAGTGTGCCGCTGCAGCTCATCAGTATTTCTCTGACTCCAGCAGATGGTGGTCGTGAATACCTGCAGCTCTGTGTGAGATGGATTTTTCTTGCTCCCGGAGGTGCTAGGTTCAGTGCCTAGGCCATCCCTCAGGTAGAGCTGGTTACCCCTGGCGGTGCTAGCTTGTGTGGTTCTGGGTCCCCTGATAGCCAGGGACTGGCTCCCTCAGTGACCTGAAGGCTCCCCCTCAGTGTCTGCAGTACAGGGAAGTAGCCCCTT
The DNA here is from genome assembly GCF_901001135.1 of Rhinatrema bivittatum. Lineage (NCBI taxonomy): Eukaryota > Metazoa > Chordata > Amphibia > Gymnophiona > Rhinatrematidae > Rhinatrema > Rhinatrema bivittatum. Next base: position 486,476,553 of record NC_042618.1, on the reverse strand, counting down.
TGGGGACTTTTTTCTATTATTCTTAGCTTAGGCTTTATTTTTTTCTGTTACTAGAAGTTAGTTTTTGTGTAAAAAAAAAACAGCTCCAAGTTCCCTGTTCACTGTGGCTCCCAGGGTAAATCAATCTGCTCAGCGATGCAGAGCCAGGCAGACCCCTGAAGAGGAGGGGAGAGTGTTTCAGCCCTGTTAAGAACCTCCGAGGATGTTTTTAGGCTCCCTACCTCATTTTTTACCACCGGCTCCGGAGCTATTTTTACCGCAGTGGCCATTTTGTTTTTTCTTTTTCGACCTCCCACACGGCTCCCCAGCGTTCCTTGGGCCGATTTTCACGGTGTTTTTGGTGGGAATCATCAGGGCTGGGTGGCAGCTCCTGTTTTCTTCCGGGGGGGGGGAGTTATATGCCCCTTTTTGCAGTAGGAACATGGCAGAAACTCCTCTGGTGGAACATAAGAACATGCCATACTGGGTCAGACCAAGGGTCCATCAAGCCCAGCATCCTGTTTCCAACAGTGGCCAATCCAGGCCATAAAAACCTGGCAAGTACCCAAAAACTAAGTCTATTCCATGTTACCGTTGCTAGTAATAGCGGTGGTTATTATCTAGTCAACTTAATTAATAGCAGATAATGGACTTCTCGTCCAAGAACTTATCCAATCCTTTTTTAAACACAACTATACTAACTGCACTAACCACATCCTCTGGCAACAAATTCCAGAGTTTAATTGTGCATTGAGTGAAAAAGAACTTTCTCCAATTAGTTTTAAATGTGCCACATGCTAACTTCATGGAGTGCCCCCTAGTCTTTCTATTATCTGAAAGAGTAAAAAAAACGATTCACATCTACCCGTTCTAGACCTCTCATGATTTTAAACACCTCTATCATATCCCCCCTCAGCCATCTCTTCTCCAAGCTGAAAAGTCCTAACCTCTTTAGTCTTTCCTCATAGGGGAGCTGTTCCATTCCCTTTATCATTTTGGTAGCCCTTCTCTGTACCTTCTCCATCGCAATTATATCTTTTTTTGAGATGCGGCAACCAGAATTGTACACAATATTGAAGGTGCGGTCTGACCATGGAGCGATACAGAGACATTATGACATTTTCCGTTTTATTCACCATTCCCTTTCTAATAATTCCCAACATTCTGTTTGCTTTTTTGACTGCCGCAGCACACTGAACCAATGATTTCAATGTGTTATCCACTATGACGCCTAGATCTCTTTCTTGGGTAGTAGCACCTAATATGGAATCTAATATTGTGTAACTATAGCATGGGTTATTTTTCCCTATATGGCTCGATGGCTGGGTCTACCGGAAGGAGCCCAACCCCCACTGCGCACCCTGTGGAAAAGGTCTCCCAGGATGACCCTCCCCTGCTATCCTCCACTGCGCGGACTCCGAGACTGGAGGAATCGAGAGACATGGACACTGATTCTAGCAATGACAAGGGGGGATTTTCACCGGAATTTGTGCTGCTCATGGATGAAGCATTTCTGGCTTGGAAGCTCGCGAAGCGCAGAGCCCAGGATGAGAGCGTGGGAGTTCCCAAGCATCCCCATCTGTGAACTGACGGACTGCCGTCCCGGGCAACTTTGGCTCGGGAGGATCTAGCAGGTGCAGTCAACCAGCAGGGGAACGACTCCACTCTGCCCCCGAGGGACACCGCTGCAGATCAGGGTGAGGTCCCTCCAGATGTAAATACAGGCGACGATGATCAGGATCCGGTAGAATCTAGTGCGGAGGGGGCGACTCCCGCGTAGTCCGGCTGTTTAAGAGGGAAGAATTGCGCTCCCTTATTCCCCAGGTGCTTGAGGAATTGGGTGAGACCCTCACTGGTGGAAGATTCCGACAGCGAGGAAGTTAACCCAGTCCTGGACGGTCTCCGGGGTCCACCTACTGCTTTTCCCATCCCAAAGAAGGTAGATGTGGCTGTATCAGCGGTGACCGAGAAGACGACCATTCCAGTGGCGGGAGCAGCTGTTCTCAGAGATGTGCAGGACTGCAAGCTGGATCTGCATCTGAAACGTGTGTTTGAGGTCTCCTCCTTAGGACTTCGGGTGGCAGTGTGTGCCAGCATGATGCAAAGAGCGTGTTTATGTTGGATTCAAAAGCCGCAGGACCCATCATCTTCTGGGACATTGTCAGCTTCTCAGGCGGCTCGTCTGGAGGCGGAGGTAGCATATGTGGCAGATGCCTTATATGACTTGGTGTGTTTGGTGGCCCAGACTCTGGTCTCCTCAGTGGCGGCTCAGTGACTCCTATGGCTCCGCAATTGGGCAGCGGATGCTTCCTCCAAGTCGCAACTGTGCAGTCTGCCTTTTCGAGGGAATTTGCTGTTTGGAGAGGATTTGGATCAGCTGATGAAAATCTCTGGGGGATTTCAAGGGCAATAAACTGCCAGAAGATAGAAAGCCCTACAGGAAATCATATGGTCCTCTGTCCTGTTTTCGGGATTTCCGAAAAAGCAAGTCGGGGAGGAGTGTTCCACCCTCTGGTTCCAGACAGACGTCTTCCCATACACAGTCCTTTCACGGCTCCAGTTATCCTGCCAGAGGTGGTTTTGGTCAGGGAACTGGAACTGGGAAGCCTGCCCAATGAAATCGGGCCCGCCCTCACCTCGAACGGGATGATCGGCGGCAGGTTATCCCAATTTTACGAGGAGTGGGCTAGGATCACCTCCGCTGGGTATTGGAGGTGGTAAAAGAAGGTTACGCCTTGAAATTTTCTCGGACTATCATGCCGGCCTTTGTGGAATCGCGCTGCATTTCCCGCAACAAGCGAGCCATGGTAGAAGACACTCTACAAAGATTGCTGGCCCTGAAGGCAATCTTCCCCGTGCCATCCGGTGAACAGGGGAGGGGACGGTACTCCATTTATTTTGTGATTCCCAAAAAGGAGGGCACTTTCTGACCCATCTTGGACCTACAGAAGGTGAATCGCTGCTTGAAGGTGCCCCGTTTTCGAATGGAAACACTTCGAACAGTCATCGCAGCGGTTCGAAAGGGAGAGTTCCTCGTCTCCTTGGATCTCACCGAGGCTTATCTACACAATCCGATTTGCAGCGCTCACAAGAGATTCCTACGATTCAAGATCCTGGGTCAGCATTTTCAGTTCCGGGTGCTGCCGTTCGGACTGGCAAGGGCCCCGCGCACCTTAACCAAGGTGATGGTCGTGGTGGCGGCGACCCTCCGGAAGGAAGGGATAATGGTCCATCCTTACCTTGACGATTGGCTGATTCGAGCCAAGTCGGAAGAGGAAGGCAAGTGGACTGTCTCCAGTACCTAGGCTGGCTACTCAACGAAGCGAAAAGTCATCTGACTCCGTCACGGTGTCTGGCATATTTGGGAGCTCGTTTCAACACCCTCCAGGGCCGGGTGTTTCTCACGGATGGCAGGATGTACAAATTGCAGCAACAAGCGCATCTCTTGTTAAAGCTTCCAATCCCCAGAATGTGAGATTACCTATAAGTTGATGGCTTCGACATTGGAATTGGTGCCTCGTGCCTTCACTCACCTGAGACCATTGCAGAGAAGATCTACTGTCACGGGGGACCCAGTGTCGGAGCAATACCAGTTGTCCATACTTTTGTCGCAGCGAATCAGCTCCAGCCTGCAATGGTTGCTGTCGGAAGACAACTTACAGAAGGGGATGCCCCTTGAAGTCCCGGATTGGGTAATCGTGACAACGGATGCGAGCCTTCAAGGCTGGGGAGCAGTGTGCCCCGGTCATGCGGCGCAGGGAACCTGGTCCTTACCCGAACGGTCATGGTCTATCAATCGCCTAGAGACAAGGACAGTCTGCAAAGCGTTGTTGGCATTCCAGTCCCTGGAGCAGGGGTGAATGGTTCGAGTCTTCTCGGACAATGCCACCATGGTGGCATATCTCAATCGCCAAGGAGGAACCAGGAGTCTGGCCATGGCACAGGAAGCACACCTCCTCTTTGCTTGGGCCGAGCTTCATCTGGAAGTCTTCGCAGCCTCTCACATGGCAGGCGTGGACAACATGTAGGCGGACTTCCTCAGTTGTCAATAGCTGGATCCCGGGGAGTGGGAACTATTCCGGGAGGGTTGGAATCACATTTGTGCCGGATGGGGAGTTCCCCAACTGGACCTCATGGCGACCCGTGTCAACGCCAGATGAACCGATTCTTCAGCCGAAAGAAGGAAATCGGGGTGGTAGGAGTAGACGCCCTAGTCTGCAAGTGGCCAACCGGAATCCTCCTGTATGCCTTTCCTCCATGGCCCCTGATCAGGCGCATTCTCTGCTGCATAGAGGACCATCCCGGAGTGGCACTGGAGTTGCGGTGGCCGTGGTTTGCAGATCTGGTACAGTTGGCGACAGACGGCCCGCTATGCCTAGCTCATCTGCCGAACTTCCTGCAACAAGGGCCCATTTTTTCGGATCGGGAGGATCACTTCTCTCTCACAGCCTGGTGTTTTGAGAGGCAGAGGTTACGGATGAAAGGTTATTCAGAACAGGTGATTTCCACCCTGCTTCAGTCCAGGTGGCTCTCGACGTCTGTGGCATACTCTCAGGTGTGGAAGGTGTTTGAAGTCTGGTGTGACCAGCAGGGTGTAGTGCCGTTGTCAGTGACCGTTGCCGTTGTCAGTGACCGTTGTCAGTGTGCTGCAGCAGTCAAAAAAGCAAATAGAATGTTAGGAATTATTAGGAAGGGAATGGTTACTAGAACGGAAAATGTCATAATGCCTCTGTATCGCTCCATGGTGAGACCGCACCTTGAATACTGTGTACAATTCTGGTCGCCGCATCTCAAAAAAGATATAGTTGCGATGGAGAAGGTACAGAGAAGGGCAACCAAAATGATAAAGGGGATGGAACAGCTCCCCTATGAGGAAAGGCTGAAGAGGTTAGGGCTGTTCAGCTTGGAGAAGAGACGGCTGAGGGGGGATATGATAGAGGTCTTTAAGATCATGAGAGGTCTTGAACGAGTAGATGTGACTCTGTTATTTACACTTTCGAATAATAGAAGGACTAGGGGGCATTCCATGAAGTTAGCAAGTAACATATTTAAGACTAATCGGAGAAAATTCTTTTTCACTCAACGCACAATAAAGCTCTGGAATTTGTTGCCAGAGAAGGTAGTTAGTGTAGCTGGGTTCAAAAAAGGTTTGGATAAGTTCTTGGAGGAGAAGTCCATTAATGGCTATTAATCAATTATACTTAGGGAATAGCCACTGCTATTAATTGCATCAGTAGCATGGGTTCTTCTTAGTGTTTGGGTAATTGCCAGGTTCTTGTGGCCTGGTTTTTGGCCTCTGTTGGAAACAGGATGCTGGGCTTGATGGACCCTTGGTCTGTCCCAGCATGGCAATTTCTTATGTTCTTATGTTCCTCATGTCTTTTGGTTTTTGCAGCAGGGATTATCTAAAGGTTTGGCTTATATTTCCCTGCGTGTTCAGGTTTCAGCCCTGGGATGTCTCCTAGGGTGGGTAGGTGGCAGGCTTCTAGCCAGCCACTCTGACTTTGTCAGTTTCCTGAAAGGGGTGAAGCACCTTCGTCCTCCTTATCGTAAGTTATGCCTGGAGTGGAATCTCAATCTGGTGTTGAGGGCGCTTCGTGATCTCCCTTTTCAGTCTCTGGGACACGCTTCCTTAAAGGACTTCACCTTGAAGACTGTGTTCTTGGTGGCCATATGTTCTGCAAGGCGTATTTCAGAATTGCAGGCTCTTTCCTGTAGGGATCCCTTCCTTCGCATCTTGGCTGATAGGGTGTCCCTGCGCACGGTCCCTTCCTTTTTGCCGAAAGTGGTGTCTGCCTTTCATGTTAATCAGTCTGTGGAGTTACCCGGATTCCCTGATTGGGCTCGTGACCCCGCTATGGGAAGAGATGTTCATCTGTTAGATGTCCACCGGTTTTCCTTCGGTATTTGAAGGTCACTAACTCTTTTCGAAAATCGGATCACCTTTTTGTGCTCTTTGGAGGTCCGAAGACGGGTGAAAAGGCGTCCTTGGCTCGCTGGCTGAAGGAAACAATTTGCTTGGCCTACATCGGGAAGGGTTGCCCCATCCCGACTGGTTTGAAAGCTCACTTGATGAGAGTGTAAGCAGCTTCTTGGGTGGAGTGTCAGTTGTTGTCACCTGAGGAGATTTGTAGAGCCGCAGTCTGGTCTTCCCTGCATACCTTCACAAGGCATTATCGTCTGGATGTCAGGGATCCGAACCAAGCGTTTTTTGGGGAGAACGTCTTGCGAGCGGGTCTTTCGGGTTCCCGCCTGGTGTAATGTGGCTTTGGTACATCCCACTGGTCTGGACTGATCTGGGTATGTCCAGGAAAGGAAAATTTGGTTATTACCTGCTAATTTTCATTCCTGTAATACCACAGATTAGTCCAGGATCCCGGCTGGGTGCTACTGCCAAAAGACTGACCTAACGGTTAGCTGCTGTACATAGGGAATCTATCAGAATGATTCTATAATATTTTGTTTTTTGTTATGAACTGTAAATCAAACCTGATTTTCAGGTATTGGGGTCGTTTGTTTCGGACCCTTGAGGCAGTTTTTTCCTGTTCGTCCTTGTTTCAGGAATTAGATGGTTTTTTTGTCAATTATATTTTACTTGGGTATTGATAAATATGGATGAGCTGCAGGTGGTACACTTGGGATACCAGTGCCTCGAAGCTTTGATCTCTGACTCCATCTGTTGGTGGGAGTGCATAACACACTGATCTGGACTGATCTGTGGAATTACAGGAACGAAAATTAGCAGGTAAGAACCAAGTTTCCTTTCCTCAGAGTAAATTCCATTTACCACTACCCTTTACCACTCACCCTTTGTCGCTTCTCACCCAACCAATCACTCTAGGATTCATACCAAGGTCGCACAATCTATTTATAAGTCTCCTATGTGGAACAGCATCAAGAAATCAAAGAACACTATATCTGGTACTCTCCCTTGATATAACTCTCTGGTTATCCAATCAAAAAAATTGATCTAATTTGTCTAACAAGAATCCCCCTCTAGTAAAGCATGCTACCTCGGATCTTAGATCATAAGCACTTACCATACTGGGTGAGACTGAGGGTTTCCTGTTTATTTTATTTTTTTGATTTATATTCTGCTTTTCTGTGCTTAAAAGCAGATTGCATTCAGATACTCTAGGTATTGTCCTGTCTCCAGAGGGCTTACAATAGTAATCATAACATGATCAAATTTAAATTAATTACTGGAAGGGGGACAATAAGTAAATCTACAGCTCTAACACTAAATTTTCAAAATGGAAACTTTGATAAAATGAGGAAAATAGAAATAAAACTGAATGGTGCAGCTGCAAAGGTAAAGGGTTCAAAAGGCATGTACATTGTTTAAAAATACAATCCTAGACTTGCAGTCCAGATGTATTCCACGCATTAAGAAAGGTGGAAGGAAGGCAAAACTGTTACCGGCATGGTTAAAAGGTGAGGTGAAAGAGGCTATTTTAGCCAAAAAAAATCCTTCAAAAATTGGAAGAAGGATCCATCTGAAAAAAATAGGATAGAGCATAAGCATTGTCAAGTTAAGTGTAAAACCATTGATAAGAAAGGCGAAGAGAGAATTTGAAATGAAGTTGACCGTAGAGGTAAAAACTCATATTAAAAACTTTAAAAAATATATCCGAAGCAAGAAATCTGTGAGGGAGTCGGTTGGACCATTAGATGACTGAGGGGTTCAAGGGGCTCTTAGGGAAGATAAGGCCACTGCAGAAAGACTAAATGAATTCTTTGCTTCTGTGTTTACTAATGAGGATATTAGAGAGATACCAGTTTCAGAGATGGTTTTCAAAGTTAATGAGTCAGACAAACTGAACCAAATCACTGTGATTTGAACCTGGAAGATAATGTTGGCCAGATTGACAAACTAAAGAATAACAAATCACCTGGATTGGATGGTATGCATCCTAGGGTACTGAAGGAACTAAAAAATGAAATTTCTGATTTATTTGTTAAAATTTGTAACCCATCATTAAATTCATCCATTCTCCCAGAAGACTGGAGGGTGGCCAGTGTTTAAAAAGGGCTCCAGGGGCAATCCAGTAAACTATAGACCAGTGAGCATGACTTCAGTGCCAGGAAAAATAGTGGAAACTATTCTAAAGATCAAAATCGTAGAGCATATATAAAGACATGGTTTAATGGAACACAGTCAACATGGATTTACCCAAGGGAAGTCCTGCCTAACAAATCTTCATTTTTTTGAAGGGTTAATAAACATGTGGATAAAAGTGAACCGGTAGATGTAGTGTATTTGGATTTCCAGAAGGCATTTGACAAAGTCCCTCATGAGAAGATTCTAAGAAAACTAAAAAGTCATGGGGTAGGAGGCGATGTCCTTTCGTGTATTACAAACTGGTTAAAAGACAGGAAACCGAGAATAGGATTAAATGGTCAATTTTCCCAGTGGAAAAGGGTAAACAGTGGAGTGCCTCAAGGATCTATACTTGGACCGGTGCTTTTCAATATATTTATAAATGATCTGGAAAGGAATGTGACGAGTGAGGTTATCAAATTTGCGGATGATACAAAATTATTCAGAGTAGTTAAATCACAAGCGGATTGTGATAATACATTACAGGATGACCTTGCAAGACTGTAAGATTGGGCATCCAAATGGCAGATGAAACTTAATGTGGACAAGTGCAAGGTGTTGCATATAGGGAAAAATAACCCTTGCTGTAGTTACACGATGTTAGGTTCCATATTAAAAGCTATCACCCAGGAAAAAGATCTAGGCATCATAGTAGATAATACTTTGAAATCGTCGGCTCAGTATGCTGCACCAGTCAAAAAAGCAAACAGAATCAGGGTCATTTATCAAATTGCTATAAGGCGTTTTCGCATATGTTAAGGTGTTTTCGCATGCGTTAAGCCCCTTTCACGCCTGCGAAAATGTCTTTAATGCCTGCGAAAACACCAATACACATGCTGCGATGCAAATCAGAAAAAAAGGAGGAGTTTGGGGCATGATTTGTGACAGAGTTGGCTGGGTTCCCAATTTTGCAAAGCTGTATCACATGGCTTTAATGTGTATTTTAGGTGGGTTTAAAAAAGGTTTGGATAAGTTCTTGGAGCAGAAGTCCATTAATGGCTATTAATGAATTATACTTAGGGAATAGCCCCTGCTATTAATTGCAACAGTAGCATGGGTTCTTCTTAGTGTTTGGGTAATTGCCAGGTTCTTGTGGCCTGGTTTTTGGCCTCTGTTGGAAACAGGATGCTGGGCTTGATGGACCCTTGGTCTGTCCCAGCATGGCAATTTCTTATGTTCTTATGTTCTTAACTACACCTTTTTCATTTGCGTCAAGCCGTGCATTGGCTTTATCACACTTTGTGAGGTTTTTCGCAAATGCTGTTTTTAGTTCCTGGAGAGCCAGCCTAGCTGTCAGGGCCTTTCTACAACCACGAGAGAGGGAGAGGCTAGCCATAATGCAGTCATCCTAGGTAGGTATTTATATCTCTATAGGAGGCCCACCTAGTAACTCGAGATGAGGTTTAGGTATTAGTGTAGGGGTTAGGGGCCACTTTGACATTCAAAATGAGACGTACGAACAGAACAGCATTCCCTAACTCCAACTAATACGCTTCACCAGCAAACATTCTTCACAGCAGCTGTATATATTGTACACTGTATATATTGTATACTTGTATATAATTAACTTCTTCTATCTCTCTTTATTTCCTCCACCCCAGTTCAATAGCCCTTGTTAATTGTAACTGCATCTCTTCATCACATTTATTTATGTTCATTGTTGTATTCATTGCACCCCTGTTTTTATGTAAACCGACATGATGTGAACGCTTCATGAATGCCGGTATAAAAAAACCTTAAATAAATAAAAAAATAAAAGATTTGATGACCTTCGGAGTGAGGAAACTCACCCAAAGAAGAGATTAATGCAATGTTCTCTTAACCTAGCTTGATGGATTCTTCAAACTCCATACGCTAAAGAGAATCAAACTGCTCTTACACTGCACAGTTCTACAAGCCATGATCCTGTCCAAGCTCGACTACTGTAACTCAATCCTACTAGGCCTACCAAAAAACTCTATACAACCTTTACAAATGCTACAAAACGCTACTGCCCGTATACTCACTAACACACACCGTCACGATCACATTACTCCCATCCTCCAGTCTCTACACTGGCTACCAGTGTCATCCAGGATAATTTATAAATCACTCACACTCATACACAAAGCCATTCATAACCAAAATATGCAATGGTTCTCTGAATATCTCATTTTCCAAAAGCCAAACAGACCTACAAGAACACAACACCAGGCGAAACTAACTAAGCATGTTTCCACTGGGGAGCGCTCATTTATCATAGCAGGTACTACTCTATGAAATAAAATGCCCACCAACCTACGCCAGGAACATTGCCACAAGAAATTTAAACAGAACCTTAAAACCTGGCTCTTCAAACAAGCTTACCCATGACTGACTCGATGCTCTCTGATTTGCTGATCACACCCCCTTTTTTTTTAACCACCTCCCTGAATCATGTCCACGCGATAAACTTCTTCCCTTGCTTCTTTTATGCCCGAGCAAGTTTCTCTTTCCCTCTCCCCCTCTCACTAGGAACCCTCTATCCTTCACTATACTGTTATATTGTATATATTCCCATAGCATAAGACCGTAGTAATTCTTCTACATGCTCTACCCAAGTTAGCTCCCAATTATAATGTATATTTATTAACCACACATTTTATGTTTATCACTGTTGCTATGTATTGAACTGTTACCATGTACTTTCAAACATTTTTGTATATGTACTTCTTTGTAAAGCCTGTTGCTACATTATGTTCCACTGTAAACAGAGGTGATGTTCCAAACATGCCGCGGTATATAAAAAACACCCTTAAATAAATAAATAAAATAAAATGTTACCCAGGTAGAGAGTCCATCAAGCTAGGTTGAGAGAACATTGCACAAATCTCATCTTTGGGTGAGTTTTCTCACTCCGAAGGTCATCAAATCTTCACAAGAGAGCACTGTTCTGTTTGTACGTGTCATTTTGAATGTCTACACTAATACCTAAACCTCATCTCGAGTTACTAGGTGGGCCTCCTTTAGAGATATAAATACCTACCTAGGATGAGGGCATTAGGGCTTCTCTCTCTCTCTCTCTCTCTCTCTCTCGTAGAAGGGCCCTGACAGCTGGCTCTCTGGGAGCTTAGACCTACTAAACATGATCCCCCCCCCCCCCCCCCCCCCCCCCCCGTGGTTGTATTTAGGAAATACAATTCTGGCACTTATCGCAAAGTGTGAAAACGTCATCACAATTTGTGGTAACTTAGCACTTCGCATAGGTATTAGCGCAAATTGCGATAAATTTCCTATTACCATAAAACATGCCCCTTTTCCTATCACATGCGATATTTGGTGCATTTTGATGAATCCAGGCCAATGTTAGGAATTATTAGGAATTGAACGGTTAATAAAATGGAAAATGTCATAATGCCTCTGTATCGCTCCATGGTGAGACTGCACCTTGAATACTGTGTACAATTCTGGTCGCACATCTCAAAAAAAAAATATAGTTGCAATGGAGAAGCTACAGAGAAGGGCAACCAAAATGATAAAGGGGGTGGAACAACTCCCCTAAGAGGAAAGGCTGAAGAGGTTAGGGCTGTTAAGCTTGGAGAAGAGATGGCTGAGGGGGGATATGATAGAGGTCTTTAAAATCATGAGAAGTCTTGAACGAGTAGATGTGAATCAGTTATTTACACTTTTGGATAATAGGACTAGGGGACACTCCATGAAGTTAGCAAGTATCACATTTAAGACTAATCGGAGAAAATTATTTTTCACTCAACGCACAATTAAATTCCAGAATTTGTTGCCAGAGGATGTGGTTAGTGCAGTTAGTGTAGCTGGGTTTAAAAAAGGATTGGATAAGTTCTTGGAGGAGAAGTCCATTACCTGCTATTAATTAAGATGACTTAGAAGATAGCCACTGCTATTACTAGCAACAGTAACATGGGATAGACTTAGTTTTTGGGTACTTGCCAGGTTCTTATGGCCTGGATTGGCCACTGTTGGAAACAGGATGCTGGGCTTGATGGACCTTTGGTCTGACCCAGTATGGCATGTTCTTAGTGAAGTGATCCAATTTGCTGATACAAAATTACTCAAAGTTATTAAATCACAAGAGGATTGTAAGAAATTACAAGAAAACCTTACAAGACTGGGAGTCTGGGCATGCAAATGGAAGATTTCATTTAATGTGGACAAGAGCCAAATGATGCTTGTAGTGAAGAGCAACTCAAATTATAGCGACACAATGCATAGTTCCACATTGGGAGTCACCACCCCGGAAAAGGATCTAGGTATCATTATTGCTAGTGTGTTGAAATCCTCTGCTCAATGTGCTGTGCAGCCAAGAAAGTAAATAGTATGCTAGGAAGAATGGAGAATAAAACAGAGAAATATCATCATGGCTCTATATCGTTTCATGCTGCGACTTGAGTATTTTGTGAAGTGCTGGTCACCACATTTCAAAAAGGATATAGCAGAGTTAGGAAAGGTACAGAGAAGAGTTATTAAAATGATAAAGGGGATGGAACAATTCCTCTATAAAGAAAGACTAAAAATGTTAGGGCTCTTCAGCATGGAGAAGAGACAGCTAACTTTTAACTTTTTAATTTTTAATATACCGATATTCGTAGGACACATACCGGTTTACAATCAACTCATGGAGAAAGGAAACAGAAATTACAAAAAACAGGGAAGGGGAGCAGAGGAGGAAAAAGGAGAGAGGGGGTAGGGAGAAAGCAAAAGCATGAAGAGTAGGAAAGAGTGAGAAAAGTGAATAGGAACTGGAGTAACAGTATTAACATAATTAACACGTTTCATAAAATTACATAATCAGAATTTCCATACAATACAATCCATACAATACATATTGGGAAGATATGATAGAGGTTTATACATATTGGGAAGATATGATAGAGGTTTATAAAATGATGATAGAGGTTTATAAAATGATGAGTGGAGTCGAATGGGTAAATGCGAATCAGTTTACTCTTTCAAAAAGTACAAAGACTAGGAGGCAATGAATTTATTAGATACATTTAATACATAGGAAAAAATATTTTTTTTTTACTCAGTGCATAATTGAACTCTGGAATTTGTTGCTGGACAATGCAGTGAAAACTGTTAATGTAGTTGGGTTTAAAAAAGGTTTAGAGAAATTCCTAGAATTTAGGGAGGAGGAATAGCCTAGTGGTTAGAGCAGTGGACTATGAACCAGGAGACCAGGGTTTGAGTCCAGCTGTTGCTCCTTGTGACCTTGGGCAAGTCACTTTACCCTCCATTGCCTCAGGTACAAAAACTTAGATTGTAAGCCCTCTGGGGATAGAGAAATACCTACAGTACCTGAATGTAAACCGGTGTGATATCTCAATTGAGATCAAATGTCAGTATATAAAAATAATAAATAAATAAATAGAAGAAAAGACCATAAACCATTATTAAGGTGGATTTGGGGAAATCAACTGCTTATCCCTGGGATAAGCAGAATGGAATCTATCGATCTTTTGGGATCCTTGGGCTTGATGGTCTGACCCAGTATGGCAAATTTTGTGTTCTTCTGTTTCATTTCATTTCTTAAAACTTAATATCATGCTTGATAAAACGTGTTACCCAAGTGGAAGTACAAATAAAAACAGAATCATAATTATCAATAAAAGTAAATATAAGCAAAAACAGCCAAACAAAGCAAAGATTCCACATAACTTAAAATATAAAAACACATAATAACCAATCACAATTTGATCAGCATTCAAGATACAGATTTATAGACCAGCAGAACTGCCTCCCTGTGGCGGGGACTGATGTCACCACTGCTGCTACATAGAGAGGCCCAGTCCTGTGGGCTGACACCTGAGCAACAGGTTTCCTTCCCTTATTCCTTCGCTAGTAGTTGTTCCAGTTGCTATTTCCTGGTTTTTATCCTGCATGACCTTGACTCTGCTTCTGCTTGCTACCTGCCCTTGATTCTTGCCTGAACTTGACACTACTTCTACCTACCACAGGCCCTGAATCTTGACCTCCACTTTTGCTTGATCTCCGCCTGCCACGACCTTGCCTGCACTACCACATCTACACCTCATGATTCAGTACGGCCTCTTGGCCTGTCAGGGTCCACCCTCTAGCCCATAACACCCGCCCAAAGAAACAAGTTCATAGGGGCATGGATAGACTCTGGAAGAGAATGTTTCATCCATTTGAGTGTGCTGCCTTTGACACTTGATCCAGAACCTTATACAAAGGGATTGTCTCACCCAGAGAGATATTGGTTGTCCTGAGTCACATGGCGGCAGCAGTACATGTTGTCCCCATGACCTGCCTCAACATGTGGATTCTCCAGTGAGTCCTCTGCATACAGTGGTAACAGATGGTTCAGCCCTTGTTTTCTCTGATGAGCGTCAAAGTATGTACGAAGGAGACTCTCCAGTGGTAGCTAGATCCAGATATGCTGGAGATGGGAGCTCCCCTTCAGCTTCTACCTCAGCTTCTACCTCATCAGGTGATGCTAATAACAAATGGGTCCATCAGGGGATTAATGCACACATGGGTCGTTTCAGAATCCAATAGAACGTCTGTTTCAAATCAATCTTCTGGAGCTATGAGTAATCAGAAATATATTAAGAGCTTTTTCACATCTTCAGGGAAATATAATTCTGATCCAAACTGAGAACCAAGCAGCAATGCTTTTCATCAACAAGCAAGGGGGCAAAGGGTTATGGATTCTCTGCCAAGAATCCCTGAAAATTTGAGAGTGGGCTTGCAGTCACAAATCCTTCCTGCAAGCAACCTACCTTCCTGGGATCTCCAAAACATACAACCTACCTTCCTGGGATCTCCAAAACATTGGCACATTGCCTCACCATAGTGTTTTGTCCTCGCAAATTATCTCTAGATCAACCAATGGCAGACAGTTGTTCGATCTCTGAGGTTGCCCATTGGTTGATATTGTCACATCAGAGCACAACAGGAAAGTGGAAAAATTCTGCTTCATTCTTCAAAGCAAACTCAGGTCCATTCTGGATACTTTTCTGCTCAAATGGGATGCAGATCTACTGTATGCTTTTCCACCATTTCCACTGGAGCCTCAACAATGTGAAAGACCTGAAGGATGGTGCATGCTTGATCCTCATTGCTCCAGTTTGGCCCAGATAAGTTTAATTCTCATACCTTGTCAAGTTGTCAATCGGTCTTCCGATCTCTCTGGGATCCAGTCTTTAAATCGGAGGAGGATTGACTGTCATCTGAGCCTTCCTTATCTCACCTTGATGACATGGATGTTGAGCACTTGATAGTCTCATTGCTGTCATTATCTAAGGAAGTTGAAGATATTGTAATCTCCACCACGAGGCCTTCACCAAGAAAAGCATACTGTTTTAAATGGAAAAGATTTTCATTTTGGTGTCAGGTAAACTCCCTGGACTCATTTGCCTGCGAGCTCAAGCAGTTGCTCCAGTACCTATTCTTCCTCTTCTACTTTGGTCTCAGTGCATAAATGGTCAAAGTAACTAGGTTACAGGTTATTTTATTTATATGCCACCTATGCAATAACCCTAGCTGGCTTACACAAGAACATACATAAATAAAATTTAAAAACCTCTATCAAGACAATAGTGTAACAAAAAGTAGTAAATTTAGCAGACATAGATTGAATAAAAACAACTTCAATATGATATTTATGATTAAAAACAGAATTGAGGAGAATAAGTTAAGCCCTGAAGAGGGACTTGCAAAGGTCAGTTGTATTTAAACAACTCAGTGTCTTTGTGGCCTACCATATTCAAGTGGATGGCAAACTGATATCTATACATCTTTTAGTGTGTAAGATAATGAAACGCTCGTGGCAGAAGAGACCTTTGTCAAACACTTCCACTGTCATGGAATCTCAATGTTGTATTTCCTAGTGTGTAGACAGATGGACTCAGGCCAGTGGGTTATGCTCACCAGCCAGCAGATGGAGATGGAGCAAGCTGACGTTACGGTCAGCTTGCTCCATCTCCATCTGCAGCTTGGTCCTGCAGTGACCCTTAGCCTGCCAGTATTCTCAGCCTCCAGCAGATGGTGAACATGCATCTCCCTATGGGATTGCTGTGAATTTTGGAAGGAGAATTTTAAATTGAGAGCCCCGCTCTCCTGTGGTGATAACTAAAGGTCTCTCCCCCAGTTGAGAAATTCCTGAGGTGAATTCCGTGGTTCCTCAGAGGTGTGCCTTGGTCCAGTAGCTGGTACCCAGAGTGGACTTTTCCGCCTGTGCAGCTGAAAGGCAGCGGGTGCAGGAGGCCAAGCTCGGCGGTGTTGGCACATGCCCTCTCCCTCCACAGCTGGAGAGTGTCTCTGTACTTAGCCAGTAAGTGCTGAGCTCTGATAATTTAAAAAAAAAAAAAGAGAGAAAAATACTTAGAGACAGGATTTTAGGCCTTCCTTTGGTCTCCATGCTCGGCATGGAGACCAAAAATTTAAAAAAAATGTTCTGTTTCAAAAGAGAGACGGCAGTGAAAAGTTCTGCTTTAAAAGAAGCGGCAGTGCTTGTTACGCATTTGAAAAAGGTTACCCCGTGATTAAAAGTCGAATGGGCAGTCACAGTGATATCAGTGTACAAAAGTTAAAACGCTGCTAAGCGAAGGTGTACGTTAGACCACTTATGAGGGTATACCTTATTCAATGAATTGCGTTTTATATATGTGACTCTTTTCTGAATTATCAGCATGTCATTTCAACATTGTTCCCACTCCTGTTGGGGTTAGGGGAACTGGGCAGCCTGGCGGGTTACATAGTAACATAGTAATGACGGCAGAAAAAGACCAAATTGGTCCATCTAGTCTGCCCAGCAAGCTTCCCAAGGTAGTAACTGCCGCTCCGTGCAGATTACCCCCATGTTTCTGTCAAGGGCAGCAACCGCCGCTCTGTGCTGGTTAAGCTTTATTTATTCCCATCCTCGAGCCTTTTAGGGATCCACAGTGTTTATCTCATGCCCCTTTGAAATCCTTCACCATTTTTGTCTTCATCACCCCCTCCAGGAGGGCGTTCCAGGCATCCACCACCCTCTCCGTGAAGAAATATTTCCTGACATTGATTCTGAGTCGTCCTCCCTGGAGTTTCATTATGTGACCCCTGGTTCTGCTAACTTCTTTCCCATGGAAAAGGTTTGTCGATTGTGCATCATTAAAACCTTTCAGGTATCTGAAGGTCTGTATCATATCTACCCTGCTTCTCCTCTCCTCCATATTTTACATATATAGTCCTTCAACCTCTCCTCATAAGTCATTTAATGGAGACTCCCCACCATTTTGGTTGCCCTTCTCTGACCGCCTCCGTCCTGTCTCTGTCCCTACGGAGATACGGTCTCCAGAACTGAACACAGTACTCCAGGTGAGGCCTCACCAAGGACCTGTACAAGGGGATTATCACTTCCCTTTTACATATATAGCCCTTCAACCTCTCCTCATAAGTCATTTAATGGAGACTCCCCACCATTTTGGTTGCCCTTCTCTGGACCGCCTCCGTCCTGTCTCTGTCCCTACGGAGATATGGTCTCCAGAACTGAACACAGTACTCCAGGTGAGGCCTCACCAAGGACCTGTACAAGGGGATTATCACTTCCCTTTTACATATATAGTCCTTCAACCTCTCCTCATAAGTCATTTAATGGAGACTCCCCACCATTTTGGTAGCGCTTCTCTGGACCGCCTCCGTCCTGTCTCTGTCCCTACGGAGATACGGTCTCCAGAACTGAACACAGTACTCCAGGTGAGGCCTCACCAAGGACCTGTACAAGGGGATTATCACTTCCCTTTTACATATATAGCCCTTCAACCTCTCCTCATAAGTCATTTAATGGAGACCCCCCACCATTTTGGTTGCCCTTCTCTGACCGCCTCCGTCCTGTCTCTGTCCCTACGGAGATACGGTCTCCAGAACTGAACACAGTACTCCAGGTGAGGCCTCACCAAGGACCTGTACAAGGGGATTATCACTTCCCTTTACCGGCGTCGGTTGTCGAACCTGCTGAAAGCCACGGATTTGGAAAACGGATGCCTGCAAAATTGAGCGTCTGTCTTCCAACCCGCAGGCTGATTTTTTTTTTTTTTTTAATTTTGGGTCCTCCGACTTAATATCGCTATGATATTAAGTCGGAGGGTGTACAGAAAAGCAGTTTTTTCTGCTTTTCTGTACACTTTCCCGGTGCAGGTCAAAACTAACCTCTATAATTAGAGAAATTAACCGCTATAATTAGAGTAATTAATTCCTGGAATTATACTGGTTTCCTACTTTTCCTTTTTCTTCCTGTAATGCACCATCTGTTGATAAAAAATAAAGTTTAAAGAAAAGTTCACAGGTTTCCAATTTAATTTATTTAAAAGTACTTGTAGTCTGCAACGTCCAATAAAGCTCGTTCTGAGTGGGTAACAAACTCAATATAAACTTTTTTTTTTCCATTGATCTCCTTTATAGTTTGCATAGCGTGCAGTCTTATACTGGTTCAGAATAATTAACTTATTTGGAAATGTATTCTGACATACGTGTTTCAGGATGTTTCTCACAATACTATGAAGAATTGATAAAAATAAAAATGTTAAGGTAATTGAAGAGATAAGGCAGTTAAGATAAGATAAGGCAGTTAAGCTGTCAGTAGTTTATATTTTAAGTTACATTGCTTATTTGATTTCTGCACAGCTTAACATGCTGCCTCCCCTCTCCATTTTATAATCTGTTCAGGCTTCTATTCCTTCTCTCTTCCTGTACTGAAACAGATACCTTCTCCATATTTTCTTACAGCAAGTTTACTTAAAAAATTACCATTTTGGCTTTTGGTTCATGCTCAGGTAAGACCTTTGCAGTTTCCAGCACAGCTGCTTGGCTTTCGAGCTGGGCTGCTTTAGCTGGCTCCTTGCTTGTTGCCACACACAGTTCAGTAAGATTTCTGTGTACAGAGAGACCATTCACAATCTGCCCAGCTCTTTTGTACTTTTCTCTGTGAAGGTTTTTTCTACCTTTTGTTTTGGGTGTCATTTGCAATTCATTGTCTGTGTTTTCTGAGCTTGGTGTATTCAGCTGCTCTGACCCCGGGTCCTGCATATTTAGCTCCTTGGATACAATCCTCTGACGTTACTGCTGATGCTGAGTAGACAAAGCAGCTGAACATCCTGAGCTATAAAAAAAAAAAAAAAAACAACCCCTCAAATTCTTTGTTTCTGTTATGACAAAACCTGATAAAAGCTTATTTTAAACCTTAGCTTATGAGGACACCATAATCAAGTCCTGAAATATTCGGATAGTCCGAAATGGTTTATCTCTACGTTGCCGCAAGATGTTTCAGAGCTAAGCTGCTGAAAGGAGCTTCTCCACATGCTCTATTTGGATTTTACAAGGGTAACAGAGTTTATTATGAAACTTCAGACACTGAGCTTTTATATTGCTTTATTTCCTTTCATTTTTTAGTATAGGAACAAAGTCTAGTGACTGATTTTGGATTCTGTGTTTGCTGGTGTTTAGTAGAAGTTACAGCTGTTGCCAGATGTGGTTTTAATGGGAAGGACCCAGCTCTATGTGAGATGCCATCTCCCTCCCCCCACCCCCAGTTGCTCAGGATTCTTAAAAAAAAAAAAATCCACATTTAATGGTGTTTTTTATTTTGTTTTATATTGCGCTCTGTGTGGATTGTGACTTTTGTTTTAGGGCACTAGCGAAGTTGCTGAATTTGTCCATTCAGAATGTCACCTGAAAATCTCTCCCCATGCTTAACTTTTCTTTTATTATTCCAAAAGAAACGAGTAAAATATGATGAAGAGAAGTTCAGACTCTCACTGAAAATGTTTAAGCAATAGGAATTGGAAGAATGGTGGACACAGAGCTGAATGGTTTGGCATGGGTGCAGGGATAGAGAGTGTGCTCTCTCTAGGACTGGAGAGTTAGGAACTTGGACAGGGATACGGAGCTGGATGGGACTGGAGGTACAGAATCTGATTCCTCTAGGGCAATTCATGCAGGGCCACAGAGCCTGTCACCTGTAGGACTGGGGGTTTCAAGCAGCAGGCAAAGGCATACACAGCCTTTTACATTAAGGATTGGCACAGGAATACAGACATTTTTACTTTAGCACTGGATTATTGGAAATTAGCAGAGGGACACAGAGCCTTTGATCTGAAATCCAGTCCAAATGCTAGCCATGTGGTGATTTACATGAAATGAAATTTAATTGAAAGGTCAGTCTGGTTCCTGACTGTACAGAACACCGCCAGTGTCCCCCGACGACCCAGGATTGCGTGGGTAACTGGGAAGTACTTTCTCACACTGCTGTACTGTAACTACAGAAGTGTTGAGTTATCTTAGTGGAGAAGAGTAGGAGGGGAAGCTTGCACTGCTGCTATTTGCATTGTCTGGGAGCAGTGGGCAGTGTTGCTTACCCATCCCATACCCGTTCTCTGGTAACGCTGCGCGCCTGTCGCTTGTGCTTTATTCTGTGATGAAAGCAAGCACTGCTGCTATTTGCATTGTCTGGGAGCAGTGGGCAGTGTTGCTTACCCATCCCATACCCGTTCTCTGGTAACGCTGCGCGCCTGTCGCTTGTGCTTTATTCTGTGATGGAAGCAAGCACTGCTGCTATTTGCATTGTCTGGGAGCAGTGGGCAGCGTTGCTTACCCATCCCATACCCGTTCTCTGGTAACGCTGCGCGCCTGTCGCTTGTGCTTTATTCTGTGATGGAAGCAAGCACTGCTGCTATTTGCATTGTCTGGGAGCAGTGGGCAGTGTTGCTTACCCATCCCATACCCGTTCTCTGGTAACGCTGCGCGCCTGTCACTTGTGCTTTATTCTGTGATGGAAGCAAGCACTGCTGCTATTTGCATTGTCTGGGAGCAGTGGGCAGCGTTGCTTACCCATCCCATACCCGTTCTCTGGTAACGCTGCGCGCCTGTCACTTGTGCTTTATTCTGTGATGGAAGCAAGCACTGCTGCTATTTGCATTGTCTGGGAGCAGTGGGCAGCGTTGCTTACCCATCCCATACCTGTTCTCTGGTAACGCTGCGCGCCTGTCGCTTGTGCTTTATTCTGTGATGGAAGCAAGCACTGCTGCTATTTGCATTGTCTGGGAGCAGTGGGCAGTGTTGCTTACCCATCCCATACCCGTTCTCTGGTAACGCTGCGTGCCTGTCAGTTGTGCTTTATTCTGTGATGGAAGCAAGCACTGCTGCTATTTGCATTGTCTGGGAGCAGTGGGCAGCGTTGCTTACCCATCCCATACCCGTTCTCTGGTAACGCTGCGCGCCTGTCGCTTGTGCTTTATTCTGTGATGGAAGCAAGCACTGCTGCTATTTGCATTGTCTGGGAGCAGTGGGTAGTGTTGCTTACCCATCCCATACCCGTTCTCTGGTAACGCTGCGCGCCTGTCGCTTGTGCTTTATTCTGTGATGGAAGCAAGCACTGCTGTTACCTCTGCAATATCTGAGGTGTGGTTGGATAGTGCGGAAAAAGCTTGCAGTTTGCTTGCGCTTCACTTGTTCTGTGATGGGTAGTATATGGGGAGATTGTTTTCATCCTTTCCCAGGCCCTCTCTAGTCCTGATTAGAAATCAAAATCCAAAATTAAAATAAACATGTGAAGCCTCCTGAATCTGGGTTTTTATGATGCTTGGTAAGATTGTATTATTTCACTTTCCTATTTTTTATCAGCTGAAGAAGTTCCCAGCCTTGTATTATTAATTTATTTGTGAACATTTCATATTCCACCTTTTCCCAAAGTTGGTCTCAAGGTGGATTATAATACATTTAAATGAACCGAAGCATAGGAACAGCTTTCAATCGAATCGGAATTTGCAGTTAATATAGCATTGGGATCCAGCATAGGAAATCCGGGTTCTGAATAAGTTTGAAGACCCATTTCTGTCCCTGTTCTATATAACACAGTCCTTTGTAGAGGGTTCAGGAAGTTGGGCTGAAGATGTGAATCGTAGGTGAAGGCCTGGCTGAAAAGCCAGACATGGGCATTTCTTTGTGAATTTAAGGTAACCTGGCTCCAGGCACAGGGTTAATGGTAGTGCCTAACAGCTGAAAGTACAGAGTTATCTGGCAGCAGTCAGCGGAGGAAAGGAAAGAGCAGTTTCAGTAGACCAGCATTCCCTTGAGGATGCGTAAGGTGAGAGATGTATTCAGGGGCCTGTCCATCTGTGACAGCGCAGAGAGTTTTACATTTTATTCTGCTTTCTGCTGGGAGCTAGTGAAGTTTGGGTGGAATAGACTTGATATGATCAGTTGCATTTGTACTTTCTTAGGAGCTGGAGGCACTTTGAATTGTATTGTGAGATGCCATTGTATAGGCAATTTCAGTAATCGATTTGGCTGGTGATTAATGCATGGATTACAGTAGCAAGATTATGTTTATCAAGGAAATTATGTAGTTGATGATTCCGATGCTGATACATGAAGGAGGACCTTTCTACTTTTGAGATGTGGGGCTCCATTGTGAAGTTTTAGTCGAGTTGATCCCTTAAGTTTCATATTGACTCCTTAGGATGGAAGGTGGTACCTGCTAGCGAGGGAAGCAATTGTAGAGGTGCCATTGGTGCTGAGCCAGAGATCTGATTTAGATATGTTTAATATGAGTTTGTGTTTGCTAAGCCATTGGGCAACTGCCATAAGACAGTTATTGAGATTGGTAATAGATGAAGCTTAGTCACATCTCATTTTGATGCAGATTTGGATGCCATGTGCAAATAAGTAACATTTGATATTGAAGGACGCATATAGATGTTGAAAAGTATTGGTTGAGTTCTGTAGGGCAGGACGGATTGTTGGCCCACATAATTGATTGCAGTTCTATTGGCGAGGAATGATTCGAACCTCTTTAGGGCAGTGCCATAGATGCTGATGCCCTTTAGGTGCTGGATCAGGAAATGGTAATCAGCTATATCAAAGGCAGCCAAGAGATCAAATAGGACCATGAGGGAATTAGCCACCTTGATCCTCATGGAGGTGGATACGGTTTGTAATGGCCAACAGGACAGATTCTGTTCCATGGCCTTTCCAGAACTCAGATTGGTAGTGGTGTATGATATTGTACTCATCTAGAAAATCTTAGAGTTGGAGGTAAACAACTTTTTCCACCACTTTGGATGAGAGACAGGAAGGCTGGAGCTGTTTGCACAGGAGAATTTATAATACCCGTAATGTGGCTGAGGGTCAGCTCAAATTAATTTTTTTACTCAAAATGTGTGAGCATAGAGGATTTGATATCACAATGCTAATTTTTAGAAATCATTGCTCTTTAGAAACCATTACAAAATTGAGAGATCATTAATCTTCTGTATATGCAGTCTAGATGTTTGGTTTCATAGCATGTTTCAACATATTTTAAAACATCACTAGTCATTTCTCGTGTTGCAGCATTTTTTTACAACTGTGCCAGCAATAAAATATCAGAATTTAAGTTGAGATGCTAGTAATAAAATTGGATTTAATTGGTTTTGTAGGTACCATTGCTTACAACCAGAGGAACAGAATTGATACTCTGATGTACCTGCTAGCATATCCACAGAAGCCAATGGTCAAAACGAAAACCATTGAGCTAATTGAGTTTGAGAAGCTGCCAGCTGGCCAGAATGCAACCGTTGCTGTGATGAGTTACAGTGGTTATGACATTGAGGATGCTTTGGTCCTAAACAAGGCCTCTTTGGACAGAGGTAAGAACCAAGTGTGGTGCTTTTGAAAATGTTGTAGCGTGTTTTCAGCATTGCATATTCCCTACATAAATACCAAGCAGCAAACAACTTCACAGGCAGTCCATATTTTTGGATATATAGCAGATTAATTTTATCTTGATGGATACCTAAAAAGAAAACACTCAACATATTTCATAGAGATATCTGCTTCCTCACAGCAGCTCCTTGATGCACAGAAAGTAGGAATACAGCATGAAGAGCTGAAGAAAGACCTCATGGGAGGAAACAGATTCTAAAGTATAAACACAGCTTGAATAGCTGGAGTGTGACTTTTTTTGCAAGGCAGATCTTCACAGTAATAGACATGGTTGCATATAACTTACAATGGTTTCAATTAAATATAATTGTAATGTAAAAAAGAATTCCTAGGAGCCAACAAAATAGATATTTTCAGCATTGCAGCATGTATTGCAGATTTACGAATCAAATTTGCTTCTGAGAAACCAAAGTCATCTTCCTGTTTTCTCTAATAATACCTGTACAGAACTGTACAAGATTTTTAAACTGATCTTAGGCTGTTCAGTTTTCGCATAATTAGAATCTGGTGTACTATAGACATGATTTGTTTGTCCTTTTTGCACCTGGATGCTGATTGATGTTGCATTAATAGTTTCTATTTTGCCTAATAGGCTTTGGACGCTGCCTCGTATACAAGAATGCAAAGTGCACCCTGAAACGCTACACCAATCAAACATTTGATAAAGTCATGGGTCCAATGCTGGATGCAGCTACACGGAAACCAATATGGCGCCATGAAATCTTGGACGCTGATGGTATTTGCTCTCCAGGTAAAAAATATTTACCTGAGCTGCGAAACCTTAAGGTGGACTTCCATCCAGCTCAGGACAGCGGAAGATGTTGTATTAACATATAAAACATTTTGGTGACCTTATGAAATGAACTGATGGGCAGGTATATGCATCACAAAGAAATAGTATAATGACTGGTAGACACTTATCTTTATTGAGGATTGCATTAGAAAGGTAATTTTATCACATGTTCATTCAGACAATATCTCCAGAGTATGATTGAGGCATGACCCATTTACAACTTAGATTATAAGTCCTTCAGGCAGATAAATAGTTACAGTACCTGATTGTAACTCATCTTCAACTCAGATTTGGAAAAGGCAAGTAATTAAATCTAAAATCCAAAACTAGCTTTAGAACTACAACACATTTAGCAACTTGAGTTGATTTTATTTTACTGTATTTATAATATGGATAAACAATTTTATATTGCATTGGTTAATGTATGTATTTTATGATTCTTGCTATTAGGATTTTATTACAAATTGATGAAACCTGAATCCATATACTTAAGGTTTGCTATATTAATGACAACATTTCATAAAATATGTATTTAATAATTATAAATTTCTCTTTTAAAAATTTGGATTAATTCAGTCCTTGGATCAATTGATTAATATTTGAACAAAAACACTGAGGCAATTTCTAATTGATCAAATATTTTTAATAACAGAATTAATCTAAATCTCTGGAGGAAAAAATGTTGAGAGGATTGGATAAATGTAATTACTTTACATAGTAATATAATAAATGACAAGATAAGACCAAAATGGCCCACCCAGTCTGCCCAATTCAGATCCGTCCACTTTGGGTGGATGCACGTACAAATTCCCATACCCGACCCAATGCCAGCTCTCTCTTACCTGTGTCTTCTACCCAACCTTACAACGGTTTTCCTACCACTACCCTCCACCCCCGTCCCCAACCTGGTCAGAATACTGATAAGTGATGATCTTCACCATCTCGCTGCCAGGCCATCTTTAATATTGA
The DNA here is from genome assembly GCF_901001135.1 of Rhinatrema bivittatum. Taxonomy (NCBI): domain Eukaryota; kingdom Metazoa; phylum Chordata; class Amphibia; order Gymnophiona; family Rhinatrematidae; genus Rhinatrema; species Rhinatrema bivittatum. The sequence continues at coordinate 486,451,018 of NC_042618.1, read as the reverse complement.
TTCTTTCAAGACCAAGACTTGAGTCATCATTCAGCCCCCCTTCTATGCCTTATTACCAAGCTTTGTAGTAATTTCCACAGCCTCTCAGGATATTAAAATTGTTGTAAAACTAAATAAAAATGCAATTCGACCCTCCCTGTGTTCATTCAGGTTTGGGATTTACTCATGGGCCCTCCATGCCGGTCACCACAACCTTCTTGGATGCCCAATGCCGTTCTGTCACATCTGTTGTGTATTATAACCGCTGTTGCATGGAGGTTACCCTAGTAGTTTATTACCATTCGCTTTGCCTGTAGGGCGTCTCTGTGCATATCCCATGCTTTATTTTAAAAATCTGCTAGCATTTTGTATCCACCATCTCCTCTGGGAGACCATTCTATGCATCCATCATGATATCCATGAAGAAATATTTTCTGATCTTGCTCCTGTATCTCTTGTTCTAGAGCAGTGGTTCTCAATCCTGTTGTCAAGCACTTCCTTGCCAAACTGGTTTTCAGGCTATAAGAAACCTAAGAATTACCATACTGGGTCGGACCAGATGTTCCTTGAACCCTGCTTATTGTCTCCGACAGAGGCTATTCAGGTCACAAGTACCTGGCAGGAACCCAAAGAATAGATCCAATACTTCTTGTTAATAACCAGGGATTAGCAGTGACCTTTCCATGTCTATGTGACTAATAATGGTTTATGGAATTTTCCTCCAGCAGCTTTTCTAAACCTCTTTTAATCCCAGCTATGATGTTTTCACCACATCCTCTAGCAACAATTTATTTAAATGGACTGCTACTTATTACTATCTGAACAGGTAAATAACTTCCCCACCACTCAAGATTTTAGAAACCTCATTGTATTTCTGCTCATTCGTCTCTTCTCCAGGCTGAAGACCCCTAACCTATTTAGTTTTCCCTCAATGGGAAGCCATTCCATCCACTTTATCTTTGGTTACCCTTCTCTGTACCTTCTATAGCAGAAATAGAAAAGGTACAGAGAAGAGCAACCAAAATGGAGAACGGTAAAGTGGTGTGCCCTGGGGATCTGTACTGGGACCTGTGTTTAATCCATTCATTAAAGATCTGGAAAAGGGAGCAACAAGTGAAGTGATCAGATCTGCAGATAACACAAAAATTTTAAAGTAGTTAAAACACAAACAGACTGAGGGAACTGCAGGACTTTGTGAGACTAGGGAACTGGCACCTAAATGGCAGATGATATTTAATTTGGACAAGTGCAAAGTGATGCACATAGGGAAAAATAATGGAAGCTATAGATGTGCAATGCTTGATTTCAAAATTAGGAGTAACTATCTAGAAGGGGGATCTTGTAGTCATTATGGACAGTACATTAAAATTCTCAGCTGAATGTGCTATGGCAATTGAAAAAGCAAATAGAATGTTTGGAATTATTTGGAAAGGAATGAAGAATAAAATTGTGAATATCATAATGCCTCTGTATAGATCTACTGTGCAATCAAACCTTGAATACTGTGTGCAGTTCTGGATGCTCCCGTCTTAAGAAAGAGACAGAGAAGGGCAACAGAAATAATAGGGATGGAACAGCTGCGTTATGAAGACAGGACAGACAGGTTAGGGCTTTTCAGCTTGGAGAAGAGATGATTGAGATGTGGATATGATAGAAGTTTATTCAGCCATGAATGAGATGCAACAGGTAAATAAGGAACAGTTATTTATCTTTTAAAATAGTACTAGGCCTAAGGGATACTCTAGGAAACTAGCAGGTAGTAGATTTAAAATAAACTGGAGAAAGTATGTTGGGGGGGGGTTTCACTCAGTGCATAATGAAGCTGTGGAATTTGGTGCTGGTGGACATGGTCATATTTGAGCAAACAGAATATTACTCTAATATGTGAGGGTTTCTCTAATAATCCTTCCATCTTTATGGTTTTGTTATTCCCTTGGTTTAAAGGAGGATGTGGTCAAGCATAAAGCTTAGTGGGGTTTAAAAGAGGTTTGGACACTTTCCTTGAGGAAAAGTTCATAAGCACTTATTTGCCAGGTGAATTTGAGCAGAGCCACAGCCTGTCCCTGTGAGTGAGAAACAGGAAACTGGATCTTCTGTTTGCAATTTGTTGGGTACTTCCTAAAGAATCGGATTGGCCACCATCGGAGATAGGATGCTGGGATCAATGGATCTTTCATCCGACCCAGCAAGGCACGTCTTATGTTTTAAAAGGATTATATGAGAAATGCACCTAGTTATCTGAAATCAGTTCTCTCTTAGTATGTTCCTAGCTGTCTGTTATGATCATCTTGTCAGTCCCAGTTATGTGTACTTTCCTTCAAACAGTCATTTAGTTAACTCGTTTGAAAACCTTTGCAATTGCTGGTCATATTTGTGGAATGCACTTCTGTTAGAATTACAATTGGAAGAGTTATTTAACCTTCCAGCAAAAAATTAAGGGCATTCTTTTACTAAAGCTTTTGCAAATGACTAAGGGCCTTATTTTATAAGGCAATCGCATGCTTGCGCTACCATTGCTACCAGCGCAAGCGTGCGATAACTAGAAACCGTAGCGCACGCCTGCGAAGGGGACATCAGGGCGGAGTCGGCCCTGGAAGAGGAGGAGTCGGGGCGTCACCGGGGCCGACTCCACGAAGACGGCGCAGACAGCGAAAAGGTAAGGAGCCTTTTTGCTGTCTATTTCGTGCCGAGTAACTACACCTTTTATGGTGTAGTTATTCGGTGCATCGCCGGCAGCAATCGCACTGCGGCTGTGCAGTCGCTGCCGGCTAGTGCAGGACTGGGCCCCCCCCCCCCCCCCCCCGCCCCCTGTTAAAACCGGATTTTCTAAGTTCTGCGAACTTACAAAATCCGCCCTAAATTTGTAGCCAATTGGAATGCTGTTGATGGTAAAATTGTTAATCCCTGTACATTTTTAGCGATGATATTCTCTTGTGCTGGGCACTGTTAGGGGATATTATGATGGTTGCTACAATTGTAATATGGTGTTTTATGTTATGTGGTGGTGTGTTTTATTTTGCTTCTGTTTTATTGTTAACCACTGAGGATAATTTGTTAGGAACAGTGGGATATTAATATTTTTAAATATACAATTTTATTTATCTTTATAATCACTATTGCCAAGTGGATCCACTATTTTTATGCCTTTCACTATGTCCTGCATTCACTAAGAACTAGGTCTAAAGTAATTCCTTTCTTGTCAGTTCTAGTTACTGCATGAAGCAGTCATTTATGGCATCTAGGAATTTTACCTCCCTAGCATGTCGGGAAGTGACATTTACCCAATCAATACTTGGGTAACTGAAATCTCCCATTATTATTGTGTTGCTGCTTTTATTAGCCTGCTAAATTTGTATTAGCATTTTACAGTTTGTTTCCTCATCCTGGCAAGGCGGGTGGTAGAATACCTTTTTTGAACCCAGCTACACTAACTGCACTAACCACATCCTCTGGCAACAAATTCCAGAGGTTTATTGTGTGTTGAGTGAAAAAGAATTTTCTCCGATTAGTCTTAAATGTGCTACTTGCTAACTTCATGGAATGCTCCCTAGTCCTTCTATTATTCGAAAGTGTAAATAACCGATTCACATCTATTATTTATTTTATTTATTTATTTTATTTGGTATTTTTTATATACCGATATCCGTTTGCACATCGTATCGGTTAACATAGAACTAAAATGGCATCACCATGAAACAATGGTGAGGCCTTTACAAGGAACAGGAGCAACAACTAGGTTAAATAGACTTATATAAGGAACAATGTACAAGAACAATGTACAAGAACAATGTACAAGAACAAAGTACAGGAACAATGTACAAGATTGATTATATATGGGGGGTTATTAGCAGTTTAAAGTTGGCATTGAGGAGTAACGTTATTTACAGGATGACATTGAGGAATAGTGGATGAAAGTGAGATGTGTTGAGGCACATCAACGGATAACATTGATGTGGAGATTATGAAAGGCAAAGGAAGAGGAAAGAGGTAAGATTGATTAATTAGAAAATAGAGAAAGCAAAAGTAGATCAGAAATTGTATATATACATGTGGACGACCATAGTGAAATTCTAATATTTACAGCTCTGCAAATTTACAATTATCAGTGGGAGGAAGTTGCTGGAAAGGCTTGTAAAAACAGCCAATATCTACTCGTTCAAGACCTCTATCATATCCCCCCTCAGCCATCTCTTCTCCAATCTGAACAGCCCTAACCTCTTTAACCTTTCCTCATAGGGGAGCTGTTCCATCCCCTTTATCATTTTGGTCGCTCTTCTCTGTACCTTCTCCATCGCAACTAAATCTTTTTTGAGATGCGGCGACCAGAATTGTACACAGTATTCAAGGTGCGGTCTCACCATGGAGCAATATCAGGATATATCTCTCTGTCAGGATATACTAATTTGTCGGTATCCTTTGAAGATTTTGCCCTCTGAATTGTGCATTTCGGAGTGAGTATCTGTTTTCCTCCATGATTTAGTTTAAAAGCTTCTCTATTTTCCTTTTGAAATGTTATTGCCAGCAGTTGGGTTCCACCCTGGTTGAGGTGGAGCCCATCCTGTCAAAACAGCTCCCCCTTTGTTAGGAACTGTTCTCCAGTTCCTAACAAATATAAAGCCTTCTTCCCATCACCAGCCTGTCTCTGGGGTCCTGTGTGTGTCTGAGAATGCAGCCCTGGAGATTCTGTATTTCAATTTCCTTCCTAAATTTAGCCCCCATGACCTCCCTTTTGCCCCTTCCTATGTGATTACTATCCACATGTACCACTACATGCGCACCTTTAATCAAATTATTCACCAAAGTGCTTCCAACACCTGACTCTACACTAATTGTAGGAGACTTTAACCTACATGTAGATAAAACACCAAAAACCACTGCCTGCAAAATCTTTTTAGACACAATAGAAGCAATGGGATGGTCACAATTTGTAACCAACCCCACTCACAAAGCAGGACATACCCTAGATCTAATATTTGCCAACAATAATTGTCTAATCAAAACCCTTCACAAAATATTGCCCTGGTCTGATTACTCTTCAGAACCATAAAACACCTAATCAAGGACCCATCTTCGTCCATCCCAAGTAACTACATCTTCTCAAAAAATGCTTGCAATGAATGTTACCTCATTGTTAGATAAAATCAATAAGGTAAAAACACAATTATCAACTTGCTCGCCGACTAAATAACCTGAAGAAAAGCATGTGCAGCCTAAATGGAACTCATTTGACATAGTCACTAAAATGGAAATAAATCAAATCATTACACAATTAAGCCAGCTATCCATCCATTAGACCTAATTCCGGCGAGTTCCCTGAAAATAGTACATGACATAATCACTAAAACAAATAAGAACATAAGAAAATGCCATACTGGGTCAGACCAAGGGTCCATCAAGCCCAGCATCCTGTTTCCAACAGTGGCCAATCCAGGCCATAAGAACCTGGCAAGTACCCAAAAACTAAGTCTATTCCATGTAACCATTGCTAATGGCAGTGGCTATTCTCTAAGTGAACTTAATAGCAGGTAATGGACTTCTCCTCCAAGAACTTATCCAATCCTTTTTTAAACACAGCTATACTAACTGCACGAACCACATTCTCTGGCAACAAATTCCAGAGTTTAATTGTGCGTTGAGTAAAAAAGAACTTTCTCCGATTAGTTTTAAATGTGCCCCATGCTAACTTCATGGAGTGTCCCCTAGTCTTTCTACTATCCGAAAGAGTAAATAACCGATTCACATCTACCCGTTCTAGACCTCTCATGATTTTAAACACCTCTATCATATCCCCCCTCAGTCGTCTCTTCTCCAAGCTGAAAAGTCCTAACCTCTTTAGTCTTTCCTCATAGGGGAGTTGTTCCATTCCCCTTATCATTTTGGTAGCCCTTCTCTGTACCTTCTCCATTGCAATTATATCTTTTTTGAGATGCGGCGACCAGAATTGTACACAGTATTCAAGGTGCGGTCTCACCATGGAGCGATACAGAGGCATTATGACATTTTCCGTTTTATTCATCATTCCTTTTCTAATAATTCCCAACATTCTGTTTGCTTTTTTGACTGCCGCAGCACACTGAACCGACGATTTCAATGTGTTATCCACTATGACACCTAGATCTCTTTCTTGGGTTGTAGCACCTAATATGGAACCCAACATCGTGTAATTATAGCATGGGTTATTTTTCCCTATATGCATCACCTTGCACTTATCCACATTAAATTTCATCTGCCATTTGGATGCCCAATTTTCCAGTCTCACAAGGTCTTCCTGCAATTTATCACAATCTGCTTGTGATTTAACTACTCTGAACAATTTTGTGTCATCTGCAAATTTGATTCTCACTCGTCGTATTTCTTTCCAGATCATTTATAAATATATTGAACAGTAAGGGTCCCAATACAGATCCCTGAGGCACTCCACTGTCCACTCCCTTCCACTGAGAAAATTGCCCATTTAATCCTACTCTCTGTTTCCTGTCTTTTAGCCAATCACAACCATAATCAACCACTCGCTCTCAGAAGGATTGGTCCCTTATAGGGCAAAACAAGTTGTGATCAAACCAATCCTAAAAAAACAAAACAGGCAGAATTGATGATTGGGAGAATTACAGACCAATATCCAACTTACCTTTTATTGCAAAAATTCTAGAAAAGGCAGTGTTTTCTCAGTTGGAAAACCACCTAGAAGACATTGATACTCTGTACCCAAACCAATTCAGTTTCAGCAAAGATCGCTCAACAGAAACTCTACTAATATCTTTAATGGACACTGTACTACAGGGGTTTGACAATGATGAATCTTATATCCCGTTTTTAATAAATTTAAAAGCAGCCTTCGACACTGTGAACCATACCCTGCTTTTCCATCAGATGAGAAAAATTGGAATAGATGGAAGTGTTCTCAAATGGTTTTCTTCCTTCCTAGTTGATAAGACATTCCAAGTCAAACTGGGCAACCACATATCTGACCCTTTCCCAATCAATACAGGTGTTCCCCAGGGTTCAGCACTATCAGCAACACTTTTTTTTTAATTAATATTTAATTGGATTTCAACAAGATACTTTGAAAATATCCATCAAGAAAACATATTGGAATTACAATCAAAACAGCAGAATTATCCCTTTCACCAAAATATTCCAATAGAGTAGTCCCCAATCATTGTGGAGATTTCAGGCAGACCAAAAGATCAAAAGAAATCTGTAAGAAATACAGTGATGAGAGAGAAATTAACTTAATTTCATATATACCTTTCACAACGATCATATTATATACACATTTTCACTTCCCTTTGTCTACTAAAAATGTCTCAAGGTGGGAAGGATCTTGAAATATAAGCTTGTTCTTCTGATATGTAACTAGACATTTGCAGGTAACTTTAAGAAAAATAGCACCCCCAAAGATAAAACTCTTGGCTTCAATGACAAAAATAGTTTCCTCCTCAACTGAGTATATCTAGCAGCATCAGGAAATATTTGAATTTTCTGACCACAAAAAGGAATACCTTTATTTTTAAAAATATTTTGAAGCACCAAATTTTTATCTTGTTCACTATATAATGATACCAAAAGAGAATCTCTGAGTATATCATCAATAGAAGCCTCCAAGAAAGAGGTCAACTTAGGACTATCCCCTTGCAATATATACATCCTTCCTTCTGACCTAATCCTAAACCTAGGAACATAATACATTTTTTAAATAATCATATCTTTTACAGAGGAAATAGCTAAAACTTCACCAAGATATTTTTTAATCAATTCAGTAGCTGATAGTAACCTTGATACAGGAAAATTTAGGAAACGAAGATTCTTTATACGAATCTCATTTTCCAAATTTTCATATTGTTTTTGTAACATTAGACTATCCTTTATAAAGGAAGCATTAGAAAATTGTAAAGAGGATATTTGAGATGTTATAGACATTGAAGTAGCTTCCAAATGAATTAAATGTGTACCATGATCAGCAAGATCATTCTTAGTCTCAACTGAGAAATTACCAAACTGCGATATTGAATAGGACAATGATTTTTTTTCCATATTAATAAGTACCTTCCACACATCTGCTAAGGTTACATTCTTGGGAATCAATGGACTCTAAGCCAAAACTTCCTAATTGTAATGATGATCCCACTAGGTAAAGTCCAAAGTCCCCTTAAACTCCCAGTTGCTCAATAGTATCTGCCATATCAACTTTCTAAATTTAAGTTTAAATTTTGCTGTAAAGTCTGAGAACTAGTAGCAGGAGAGTCCAATGGTGTGTGAGGTAGCAGCAGTTGGCCAGGACTATCTAAGGACCCAGACGAAAAGGAAATTTCAGAAAAAGATTGACTCACCCTTCGAGCCACATGTGAGTCCATAGGTCCTCTCATAACCGGTAAATCAGACAATGATGCAAAAAATTTGGTCTTCCTCTTCCTTCCCATATATCTTCCAGAAGTAAAATCTACGTAAGAAAAAAATAAAACGCTAGAAAGGGCATGCCCTTTTGGCACGCGGCTTCGGAAGCGCGCTGGCAGCTGCACACCTTAGCCTGTCAGGCTTTATCGGATTGTCTGTCCCCTGGAGATGACATCATCAGGGTTTGAGAGTGTCCCACAGCACAGCAGGGCTCAGATAAAAGGAGCCCTCAGTTCAATCCTCTAGTCGACCTCCCGAACGGGAGGGTGTTCTATCTGAATTCCCCCAGCAACACTTTTCAACATTTATATGCCTCCTTTGTGTACAATATTAACAAATCTAGGAATCAACTTCTTCTTATACGCTGATGACATAGAGTTCTACGTTCCTTTCACCAAATCAATTGAAAATACAGCGTCAACACTGTCAACATACATGAAGGCAATACAGCAAGAACTGACACAACTTAAACTAACAGTAAACACAAATAAAACTGAAATCGTATGGCTACGGAGAAACGCCGCCACACCTAGAACTAGGTAATCTTCAGAACACACCCTCAAGTACAAGACCTAGGAATACAGATCGATGAGAACATAACAATGAAAAAATACATAAACAAATTAATTAAAACAGGATACTTCCAAGCTGCAAATTTTACATCGGTTGAAACCATTACTAACATTCCAGGAATGTAGATAGCTGGGTGGCTGGTGGGTGTGAGGATCGCCTGGTAACTTGCCTACCTGGTGTGAAGGTGGCGGACCTCACGCGTCACCTAGATAGGATTTTAGACAGTGCTGGGGAGGAGCCGGCTGTCGTGGTACATGTGGGCACCAACAACATAGGAAAATGTGGGAGGGAGGGTCTGGAAGCCAAATTTAGGCTCTTAGGTAGAAAGCTTAAATCCAGAACCTCCAGGGTAGCATTCTCTGAAATGCTCCCTGTTCCACGCGCAGGTCCCCAGAGGCAGGCAGAGCTCCGGAGTCTCAATGCGTGGATGAGACGATGGTGCAAGGAAGAGGGATTCAGTTTTGTTAGGAACTGGGGAACCTTTTGGGGAAGGGGGAGTCTCTTCCGAAGGGATGGGCTCCACCTTAACCAGGGTAGAACCAGACTGCTGGCACTAACCTTTAAAAAGGAGACAGAGCAGCTTTTAAACTAGAACAAAGGGGAAAGCCGACAATCGCTCAGCAGCGCATGGTTCGGAGAGAGGTATCTTTAAAGGATACTAATGATGCATTAGAATTAGGGCATCCCGACAGTGAGGTTCCAATAATTAGAAAAGTAGTCCAAGTGCCTGTAACTAAAAACTCACCTGAGCTAAAAAATTCTAACTTATCCCTATCAATTAAAAAGCAGAATGAAAATACAAACAAAAAACAAACTTTGAAATGTTTGTATGCTAATGCCAGAAGTCTAAGAAGTAAGATGGGAGAATTAGAATGTATAGCAGTGAATGATGACATAGATTTAATTGGCATCTCAGAGAAATGATGGAAAGAGGATAACCAATGGGACAGTGCTATACCAGGGTACAAATTATATCGCAATGACAGAGAGGAGCACTCGGGAGGAGGTGTGGCGCTTTATGTCCGAGATGGCATAGAGTCCAACAGGATAAACATCCTGCATGAGACTAAATACAAAATTGAATCTTTATGGGTAGAAATCCCTTGTGTGTCGGGGAAGACTATAGTGATAGGGGTATACTACCATCCACCTGGTCAAGATGGTGAGATGAACAGTGAAATGCTAAGAGAAATTAGGGAAGCTAACCAAATTGGTAGTGCAGTAATAATGGGAGACTTCAATTACTTTAAGCGGAGAAATGGTGTCTGGTCCGAAATCATAGTGGACCTTCAGTTTCTATAAAGTCACCTCAGCAACATTTGGCGATTTCTAAAGTAACAATGTCGTGGAAGACTTCCTGTCTGTAAGATGCGTGGGGAGTGCTAGATCAGGAGAGTCAGAAAAAATTCATGTCTCTGAAGCAGCAGTGTTGCGAAACGCGCGCGTCGGGACTATTGACCCCGACAGCCACCGAAGGGAAGTTATATCTCCTATTTTAATATATAAGGTTATAAAAAAGTTAAAAAATTGAATACTTGAATACTGGACTTCTTTGGACCGATGATTAAAAGTGACCCAACAAATTGCATAAAATACAAGTTTTAACTTGCAAGCAGAGTGGGTGGTATGATGGTCCCTAATTTCTTATAATTGTATATCTCTTTGAATGTATAAGAACATTACATACAGCATTACAGATTGAAAAAATATTGAACCACGTTTCTACTTATTTATTTATTTATTTATTTAAAAACTTTTATATACCGGTATTAGTATGCATACATCATACCGGTTTACAATGTAACTTGTATGTTACATTAATTGTGGGTCTATAGACTAAGAGATATTTTTGTATCTAGACTTCAATTACCCCAATATTGACTGGGTAAATGTATCATCGGGTCACGCTAGAGAGATAACATTCCTGGATGGAATAAATGATAGCTTTATGGAGCAATTGGTTCAGGAACCGACGAGAGAGGGAGCAATTTTAGATCTAATTCTCAGTGGAGCACAGGACTTGGTGAGAGAGGCATGGTTAAAAGGGGAGGTGAAAGAAGCTATTTTAGCCAAAAGATCTTCATTCAAAAATTGGAAGAAGGATCCAACAGAAGAAAATAGGATTTATTTATTTATTTATTTATAGCTTTTCTATACCGACTTTCCAATAACAGAATTACTGATCAATTCGGTTTACATTTTAAACTTTAACAGTGACAAGTAATTGTCTTACAATGAACAGGAAGAAATAACTTGGAAATAAATATATGGGGATAATAACATAGATACAATATATAGCCTAATGTAGGCAAAGGCATAAAAACATAGGCACAAGGACTGCCAAGGATTTGAATTGAATTGATGAGTTCTTTGGGGTATTATTTGTGTTGTTCATTGGGGTATTCTTTGGGGTTCGAGGAATGTTTAGAGTTGAACTTGTTTCTTTCTTATATAGATCTCTTGTCGGTTGTTTGAAAAACCTGAGTTTTTAAGTAGTTCTCTTATAGATTGATTGAAAAAGACCTAAAGGGGACCTTGGCAGAGATGAATTCAGCCAGCTGAAATTATGGAAAAGCTTGGATAAAGCATAAACGTTGGCAAGTTAAATGTAAGACATTGATAAGACAGGCTAAGAGAGAATTTGAAAAGAAGTTGGCTGTAGAGGCAAAAACTCACAGTAAAAACTTTTTTAAATGTATCCGAAGCAGAAAGCCTGTGAGGGAGTCAGTTGGACCGTTAGATGATCGAGGGGTTAAAGGGGCACTTAGAGAAGATAAGGCCATCGCGGAAAGATTAAATGATTTCTTTGCTTCGGTGTTTACTGAAGGGGATGTTGGGGAGGTACCCGTAATGGAGAAGGTTTTCATGGGTAATGATTCAGTGGACTGAATCAAATCACGGTGAACCTAGAACTTTCTGCTCCTTACTGATATGTTTATTGACTATGTTGTTATTGTTTAAAACTATTGTTCGATGTAAACCGAATTGATTTGATCGGTATCAAGAAATTCGGTATAGAAAAGCCCTAAATAAAATAAATAAATAAATAAAACTAATCGGAGAAAGTTCTTTTTTACTCAACGCACAATTAAACTCTGGAATTTGTTGCCAGAGGATGTGGTTAGTGCAGTTAGTATAACTGTGTTTAAAAAAGGATTGGATAAGTTCTTGGAGGAGAAGTCCATTACCTGCTATTAAGTTCACTTAGAGAATAGCCACTGCCATTAGCAATGGTAACATGGAATAGACTTCGTTTTTGGGTACTTGCCAGGTTTTTATGGCCTGGATTGGCTACTGTTGGAAACAGGATGCTGGGCTTGATGGACCCTTGGTCTGACCCAGTATGGCATTTTCTTATGTTCTTATGTTAGAAGATGTGGTAGGCCTGATTGACAAACTGAAGAGTAGTAAATCACCTGGACCGGATGGTATACACCCCAGAGTTCTGAAGGAACTCAAAAATGAAATTTCAGACCTATTAGTAAAAATTTGTAACTTATCATTAAAATCATCCATTGTACCTGAAGACTGGAGGATAGCAAATGTAACCCCAATATTTAAAAAGGGCTCCAGGGGCGATCCGGGAAACTACAGACCGGTTAGCCTGACTTCAGTGCCAGGAAAAATAGTGGAAAGTGTTCTAAACATCAAAATCACAGAAGATATAGAAAGACATGGTTTAATGGAACAAAATCAGCATGGCTTTACCCAAGGCAAGTTTTGCCTCACAAATCTGCTTCACTTTTTTGAAGGAGTTAATAAACATGTGGATAAAGGTGAACCGGTAGATGTAGTATACTTGGATTTTCAGAAGGCGTTTGACAAAGTTCCTCATGAGAGGCTTCTAGGAAAAGTAAAAAGTCATGGGATAGGTGGCGATGTCCTTTCGTGGATTGCAAACTGGCTAAAAGACAGGAAACAGAGTGTAGGATTAAATGGACAATTTTCTCAGTGGAAGGGAGTGGGCAGTGGAGTGCCTCAGGGATCTGTATTGGGACCCTTACTTTTCAATATATTTATAAATGATCTGGTAAGAAAAACGACGAGTGAGATAATCAAATTTGCAGATGACACAAAATTGTTCAGAGTAGTTAAATCACAAGCAGATTGTGATAAATTGCAGGAAGACCTTGTGAGACTGGAAAATTGGGCATCAAATGGCAGATGAAATTTAATGTGGATAAGTGCAAGGTGATGCATATAGGGAAAAATAACCCATGCTATAATTACACAATGTTGGGTTCCATATTAGGTGCTACAACCCAAGAAAGAGATCTAGGCGTCATAGTGGATAACACATTGAAATCGTCGGTACAGTGTGCTGCGGCAGTCAAAAAAGCAAACAGAATGTTGGAAATTATTAGAAAGGGAATGGTGAATAAAACGGAAAATGTCATAATGCCTCTGTATCGCTCCATGGTGAGACCGCACCTTGAATATGTGTACAATTCTGGTCGCCGCATCTCAAAAAAGATATACAGCAAAACAACTACCTCTCAGCACTCTACATTAAAGCAAAAGACTCACAAAGACTGCCTTCTCCCCCCGGTCCATCAACAGCACAAACGCAGCACCACTACAACACAAGCGCTACACGCTAAAATGTTCCCCACCTTCCCAATACCTATTTTACAACACAGCCTGTCAGCAATAGGAAAACCTAACAGATCATTCATACTACAACACAAACGACAGGCGCTACACCGAAACCTTAAATCATTCACCCCAATTTTGATAACACCCATCACCCAACTCTTAGGCCTCACTGTATTCTCACTTTCACTATTCAATGCACAATCTCTGTCCAAGAAATCTCTAATCCTCAACGACTATCTCCTTGATACCAAACCAGATATATGTGCTATAACAGAAACATGGCTCAAACCCACGGACACAGCAATTATAAACCAACTCCCCACATCAAACTACGACATCTTCTCCATCCCCCGACTGAAAAAAAGAGGAGGAGGACTCCTATTTACATCAAAAAAAGACCTCGGGTTCATCCAGCACCCATACAACTCAGACTCTAAGCTAGAAATGGGTCTCTTCACCTCGGAACAACTACAAATCCTACTCGTCTACGCCCCTCCGGGCTTCCTTGCGACAGACCCCTCCCCCTTAGTAGAGGAAATCACAACCCTCATCAAACTGGACGCTCCAGCAATTATCCTAGGAGATTTTAATCTGCATGTGGACAACCCTACCCCATCATCCAGCTGTGAATCCTTTCTCTCAGCCCTGGGTTTCAAACAATTAGTTACCAAACCCACACACAAAGCAGGCCACACGCTGGATCTTATCTTTATTAACCCAGGCATCAAACATTCTTCACGCCTCAAAAGCAAGAAGGTCCCTTGGTCTGATCACTCACTTATCTCAACCGCATTCTCATTGAATAAACCCTCCACCTCCAAAGGGCCCTCACCATCTTTCCCATACAGAAGATCCTGCTCTACAGAAGACCTCAGCTCACACCTAGCCTCTCAACTTCCATCCATTGATCTCTCAAACCCGAACACAGCTCTCCGCTCTTGGAAAGCCATCACAGATTCCATAGCCGACAAGCTATGTCCGCTAGCAACCAAAAAATCACTCCCAAATGCCTCCAAAAGACAACCATGGTTCACGGAAGAACTAAGAAAGCTAAAACAAAATCTAAGACAGAAAGAGAGCGACTGGCGCAAATCCCCAAGCACCAATACACGATCCATCTACAAAGCCACCCTCCATCAATACAAGTCAACTACCTCTAAATCCAAAAGGGACTACTATGCATCCAAGATTCACCACTTAATCTTCGACGCAAAAGCCCTCTTCGCCTATGTCTCCAATCTCACCCAAATCATCCCACAGGAGATTCCCAACGACCTAGCACAACCCAAAGCTGAAGAACTTGCTCTTCATTTTCACAACAAAGTCAACAGCCTTCTAACTCATCTGCCTTCTAATCCCACCGACCCTGCTCTTTACCAGTCTCTTCAACAATCATCCCCCAACAACAATGGTCTGGAAACACTTGAACCCATCTCTATCTTAGAGATACAAACTCTTATAAGAAGAATGAAACCTTCCTCCCATCCTTTGGATACTATCCCCACCAAACTGCTCCTGGCCATCCCTGACTCCATCGCTAAAACATTGTCGGACATCATAAACTGCTCACTCTCCCAAGGACTATATCCTGACGACCTCAAATTGGCCTCCATCAAACCTCTACTCAAGAAACCCAACTTGGATCCTAAAGACCCCAACAACTTCCGTCCTATCGCCAATCTCCCATTCATAGCCAAGATTCTAGAAAAAGTTGTCAATACTCAACTCTCCGAATACATAGAAGAAAACAAAATCCTATTCCAATCACAATACGGATTTCGCAAATCACTGAACACAGAATCCCTCCTCATCTCCATGTCTGACTTCATATTAATGGGCCTTGACAAAGGCCAATCCTTCCTCTTAATTCTACTGGACCTATCAGCCGCCTTTGATACGGTCAATCATTCCATTCTCACTTCCATTCTGGCTTCTATAGGTATCTCAGGCACCGCTCTCTCATGGTTTAAATCTTTTCTCTCCAACAGAGGCTTCAAGGTTAAGATACAGAACAAAGAATCTTCACGAATGGACGCATCCATAGGAGTCCCTCAGGGCTCCTCACTGTCACCTACACTCTTTAACATTTATCTTTTACCTATCTGCCAACTCCTCTCCAACCTTAACCTCAAACATTTTCTCTACGCCGACAACATCCAGATCGTGATACCCATTAAAGAATCTTACACAAAAACATTGGTTCACTGGGAAAACTGTCTCTTCGAAATTAAACATCTCCTGGCTAACCTAAACCTAGTTTTAAACTCCTCTAAAACAGAACTGCTTCTCATCTCCCCAGATAACAATGCCATCTCTAATCCTCCAACTATCCCAACTACTACACAGGTGAGAGATCTAGGAGTATTAATTGATAACCGGATGAACCTTAAAGCTTACATCAACAGAACCACCAAGGACTGTTTCCACAAACTCCAAGTTCTGAAAAGAATTAGACCACTCTTCCACACTCAGGACTTCAGAACCATTCTACAAGCTATCATTTTTTCTAAGATCGATTACTGTAACTCTATCCTACTGGGCCTACCTTCCTCCTATACTAGACCCCTCCAGACGTTACAAAACGCTGCGGCAAGATTACTGACAAACTCCAGGAGGAGGGACCATATATCTCCAATCCTAAAAGATCTCCACTGGTTGCCTGTTCACTTTAGAATCCTCTACAAATCTCTTTCCATAATATACAAAACCATCCATCAACACACCCCACTCGACTTACAATTCCCATTCCAAATTTATAACTCCTCCAGACCAACAAGAGACACACTCAGAGGATCTCTTCAAGTGCCCCCAGCCAGAACTACCAAACACATTACCTTGAGAGATCGGGCCTTTTCAACAGCCGGCCCCCTTCTATGGAACTCCATCCCACCGGACCTTAGACAGGAGCCCAGCCTCCCAACCTTCAGGAAGAGACTTAAGACCTGGCTGTTTAAAAAAGCTTTCCCGGACACCGATTAATTCTATTCAGCCAGATTCTACCACTTCCACATGTAAAAATGTTATTACTAATGTAAATACCTATACCTAATGTTATTCTCTCCCTTTTCTTCTCTCCTCCCAGTTCTTTTACCTTGTTATTTGTAACTGCTTCCTTCTACACAAATAGGTTATTGAATTGTTCACTGTACACCCCTGTTATATGTAAACCGGCATGATGTGTTTGCAACATGAATGCCGGTATATAAAAATTTTAAATAAATAAATAAAATAAATATAATTGCGATGGAGAAGGTACAGAGAAGGGCTACCAAAATGATAAGGGGAATGGAACAGCTCCCCTATGAGGAAAGACTAAAGAGGTTAGGACTTTTCAGCTTGGAGAAGAGACTGCTGAGGGGGGATATGATAGAGGTGTTTAAAATCATGAGAGGTCAAGAACGGGTTGATATGAATTGGTTATTTACTCTTTCGGATAGTAGAAAGACTAGGGGGCACTCCATGAAGTTAGCATGGGGCACATTTAAAACTAATCGGAGAAAGTTCTTTTTTACTCAACGCACAATTAAACTCTGGAATTTGTTGCCAGAGGATGTGGTTAGTGCAGTTAGTATAGCTGTGTTTAAAAAAAGGATTGGATAAGTTCTTGGAGGAGAAGTCCATTACCTGCTATTAAGTTCACTTAGAGAATAGCCACTGCCATTAGCAATGGTTACATGGAATAGACTTGCCAGGTTGTTATGGCTTGGATTGGCTATTGTTGGAAACAGGATGCTGGGCTTGATGGACCCTTGGTCTGACCCAGTATGGCATTTTCTTATGTTCTTATGTTCTTAGGACTTCTGCACTGCTTTACAAACACTAATTTTCTCAAATATAGATTACTGCAGAGTAGTTCTTTATCATGCAAATAGTCTTTATTATGAAACTGTTATCGGACTTTAATGGCACTTCCTATAGATAGTATTAACTTATGCATTTTCCAAAGTTGTATATATATGCCTCACTGTAAACCGTTGTGATGGTATACTACTTAATGACGGTATATAAAAGATTTTAAATAAATAGTTAAATCTCAAAGCAGATTGTGATGAATTGCAGGATGACCTTGCGAGACTGGAAGATTGGGCTTCCAAATGGCAGATGAATTTTAACGTGGACAAGTGCAAAGTGATGCAAATAGGGAAAAATAAGCCTTGCTGTAGTTACACAATGTTAGGTATTATCTTAGGAGTTACCACCCAGGAAAGAGATCTAGGCGTCATAGTGGATAATACATTGAAATCATTGGCTCAGTGTGCTGCGGCAGTCAAAAAAGCAAACAGAATGTTAGGAATTATTAGGAAGGGAATGGATAATAAAACGGAAAATGTCATAATGCCTCTGTATCGCTCCATGGTGAGACCGCACCTTGAATACTGTGTACAATTCTGGTCACCACATCTCAAAAAAAGGATAGAGCTGCATCAGAGAAAGTGCAGAGAAAGGTGACCAAAATAAGAGGCATGGAACAGCTGCCCTATGAGGAAAGGCTAAACAAGATGGGACTGTTCAGTTTGGAGAAGATGACTGAGAGGGATGTGAGAGAAGTCTACAAAATAATGAAAGCACTTGAACAAGTTAATATAAATTGGTTATTTACTCTCTCAGATAATAGAAGTACCAGAGAGCACCCCATGAAGTTAGCAAGTAGCTCATTTAAAACAAATTGAATAAAACTATGTGCTGAGTGAAAAAGAATTAAGCTCTGGAATTCATTGCCAGAGGATGTGGTTACAGCAGTTAGTGTAACTGGGTTTAAAAAAATTTTGGATATGTTCCTAGAGGATAAATCCATAAACTGCTGTGATAGTAATTAATAAGCAATAGTAGCTTGTAATCAGTCTAATGTTTGGGTGCTTGCCAGGTACTTGTGACTTGGATTGGCCACTGTTGGAAACAGGATCCTGGGCTTGATGGACCCTTCATCTGACCCAGTATGGCATATCTAATATTCTTATGTTCCCTATTACTAGGCCTATCCTCTGGACTTCTAAAACCACTACAGTTACTGCAAAATGCCTCTGCAAGGCTTCTATTAGGGGGAAGGAAATTTGACCACATCACCCCATCGTTGATAGCCTCACTGGCTGCCAGTACAAGCCAGAATCCATTATAAAGTTCTAACTCTAATTTTTAACATCATCGACAGAAACCCCGGCTTAATAGGGGTGAATCTCCAACCATACACACCACAGCGAACACTAATATCACAAAATAAAGGGCTACTAACTGTGCCTACAATGCAAAGTACACATCTAATGCAAATAAGAGACTGAATGTTTTCCATAGCCGGCCCCAAACTGTGGAACTCACTACCAGAGACATTACGTCTGTTAACAGAGCTGAAAGCCTGGCTCTTCAAAAATGCATATGATCTAACATAATATATCAATAGGCAGAGAAATAAAATGGTAAACATAATCAATGTTAAAAGAATGTATGCGCAAGGCAATTCAAATGCACTAATGGACCGATTTTAAATGGCCAGCGCGTGTAAAAACAAAACAAAACCGGGGGTTATGCGCGTGGCTGGGCCTTGTACGCACTACGCATTTTAGAAGAGGCCCAGCTATGCGCATAACTACCGATATGCGCACAAGAGCCAGGCCTCTTCCAAGGGGCGGGCCAGGACAGCGCCATTCATTGCTTCCCGGACCCTTGTGCGCCGGCCGGCTACCGGTGCGTGCAATTTACTTCAGGTTGGGCCCTGAAGTAAGTATTGAAATCAAAAAAAAAGGAATCAGAATTTAGGGGTTGGGGAAGGAAGGTTAGGGTATGGGGTAGGGAGGTTCTCTCCTAGTCCGCTCCTTAATTGGGAACTAGGGAAGGCCGCAATGCGTGGCCGCGCGAATTTGCAGAATTTTACTCCCCCTTGCTCGTGTAGTTTATAAAATCCGGCACGCATGTGTGCGTGGCCCGCTGATTTATAACATGTGCGTGCATGTGTGCTCCCCGGGAAGCGCGCATACACGTACTAAAATCTACCCCTGTTAGGTTGACCTATAACACTGGGCAACAGATTTTCACAAAAGTCATGTTACGGAAATGAAATTAGTCAATTCTTATAAATTTCCATGTGCTAAACATGAATGTGACTGTGAAAATGCAAAATTGGCTCTAGTTATTTTGTAATATGCAATAATATAATTACATCTTGAATTGTATGCCAATAGTAGGAGACCTACGGTTAATACCGTTTGAAAAATGAAGTCATAGACTACGTCTTAGATTTCTTTGCTTGTCTCTTGTACACCTGCTCGGGAGCATCTCTGCGGAGTGTCCAGCAGTAGTCAGCCAGCATGAATATTTCAAATGCTCACCCTTTCTGACTGGGCTGACGTCAGCTTACTCCGCAGCAGCATGGCAGTAGAACTGCATTGCATCAGAAAATGATGTAATAAACTCTGGATGATGTGTGCATGATGGTATTATGCAATATGATGCAATATTACATCGTTCTAGGCTTATTTACAGTCCTACTGGATAAATTTACATGACTAAACCTAGAAAGTGAACTATATTAAATATCTTCAAAACGAGAGCCAATAAAAACTTTTCATGGTCATATTCGTGTTCAGCACATCAAGATACTACAGAGTAGGACCTTTTTAGATCAGTAACACTTTCATTGTTGCCCAGTGTAATATGATTGTTGCTTTTGTAAACCATTGTGATGTTTTGGAATGATGGTATATAAAATGCTTAAATAAATAAATGCAGTTAGCATCTCCATCGCACTCTCTAAAATCCTATGGAAGTGATGTGCGAGGTCTGCTGTCTTTGCACCAGGCAGGCACGTTACTAAGTAGTCTTCATGCTCACCAGCTATAAAGCTTTACACTTGTTTTGTTTTTTTGTGGGTTTGCTTTATTTATGAGAGTATATTACTCGTCTGCATCACTTCCTGGTTTTTCTTTTCTTCAGGTGAGAAAGTAGAAAACAAGCAAGTTCTTGTGAATAAGTCCATGCCAACAGTGACCCAGACTCCGTTGGAGGGGAGCAGCCAACCACAGCAGCCACAGTATAAAGATGTTCCCATAACGTAGGTTCTGCGCTGGGGTAATTACTGTTACTGATACAAGGAAAAGATGTCCCCAAAAAGCCTTTCTTGCATTCACTTTCTCATATGGCTCTCATTAGGTAGCCTTTAGGTACGACCTCTTTCCTTGCAATCCAAAGAACAAGTCCACTGGACTATTTATTTACAGTATTATTTGCCACAAACTTCCTTACAAAGTGTGATAATTGCGGCTTACAAATAACATCCACAGTGTCAAGAACTTAAAACAATTAAAGCATTAAATGGACATAATTAACATTACCACTTTAAGATCATAAACGTCTTCCATACACAAATGCCTCCTGAAAAAACTAAATTTGAATGCACTTCTGAACAGTTTTACATCTGTAATCTTCCTTACATCTACAAGTAAATCATTGCACATGATTGGGGCTCCATAAGAATATACACATGCGCTGATTCTCTGCAACCTGTAACACTTCTGGATTTCTGAAGGTAGTGACAGAGCTGGATGATACCATTTAAGTGTCTGTTTCACAACACAAGAAATATCTGCATTCAAAATGTTCTGAGTTGTTGTCAATATCTGAAATTTAATTCTTGACCTAACAGGTAGCCAATGAAGATCATGCATTGCCGAGCTAATATGATCAGTTTTTGCTAGCCCCAATAGTAGACACGCCGCTGCATGTTGAATCAACTGCAGTACATGCAGCAGCTTCTCTGATAATCCATCCAAATGATGGAGCAAAATGGCCCAAGACAAGGGCTTGAAGCACTGTATGAAATATATTTTCCGAAACTAAGTATTTCAGGGGTTTCAGCATTTTCAGCTTATAAAAAGCTGTTCTTGCCAGATGTTTAATGTATGGTTTCAATGTAAAATGGGAATCCAACAGTACCCCCAAAATTCTTAACTTCTGATTGAATAACTAAGGCTCAGTATCCTAGTTTAACCGGGGCCAAGTCAATAGCTTGGGGACTTTTAGACGTATCAGCAATAGAACCTTATTTTATACTATTTAAAAAACTCTGTCATGGTGGCCAGAATTCTACCATATTTTCCAGTGTATGTCGCACCGGTATATAAGTCACACACACCCTGCTATAAATAAGCATGTTCCTGAAAACGTTAGAAGATAGGTCGCACCTCTTCTTCATGCTTGCGACTGAGAGACAGTGGCTGAAGGAGCATGCAGAATAGGTGGGTGTTGAACATACCGCTCACATAGTTGAGTTCGGGAGGCTGCACGGAAGGACAGTGAGGAAATGCGAGAGAGAAAACAGCAGATAATGTCACACTGGTGTTTGTCGCACCGATAAAAATTGGGGGAGAAAAACATGACTTATACACCTGAAAATACGGTAATCTGTAGTGTTGCTGTGAATCATTCATCTAGACCTGTACCATTGTTTGTTATGGCTAATGCATCTCTCCTTATTGTTTTCATTCTTTAACATGATGTAGAGTGCATTTGTGAAATTCGCAGTGTGCAACTAAAAATTCATAACATTCCAGCAATGTACTAAGATTTTTCAATGCAGCTGGTAACATGGACTATACTTCCCCTAAATTCCTTATTGTTGCTGTTGTATGTAAACGATGAGGTGTCAGAAGCAGGTGGATATGAACAAATAGATTAATTTTGTTAATTAGGAAGTGTTGCCAAGACACAAGTACCTAGCAAGTACCCAAACATTAAATAGATCCCATGCTACTAATGCCAGTAATAAGCAGTAGCTATTTCCTAAGTTTGATTAATAGCAGTTTATTGTCTTCTCCTCCAATAATTTATCCAAACTTTTTTTAAACCCAGTTATACTAACTGCCCTAACCACATCCTCTGGCAATTAATTTCAGATCTTGTGTGATGAGTGAAAAAGAATTTTCTTTGTCTTGTTTTAAATGTGCTACTTGCTAACTTCAAGGAGTTGCCCCTAGACCTTGTATTATCTGAAAAAGTAAATAATCAATTCACATTTACTTATTCCATTCCTTTCATGATTTTATAGATCTGTCATATCCTCCCTCATCCTTCTCTTCAAGCTGAACAGCCCTAACCTCTTTATCTTTTCCTCATAGAGGAACCATTCTATCCCCTTTATCATTTTGGTCACCCTTCTCTGTACTTTCTCCAGTGCAACTGTATCTTTTTTTTTGAGATACAGCGATCAGAACTGCACACAATCCTCAAGGTGCAGTCTCACCATGGAGTGATATGGAGACATTGACATTTTATTCGCCATTCCCTTTATAATAATTCCTAACATTCTTTTTGCTTTTTTGACCAGCATAGCACACTGAGCCGACTATTTTAATGTATTTTTTTGCTGGGTGGTAGCTCCTAATATGGAATTTAACATCATGTAACTATAGCATGGGCTATTTTTCCCTATATGCATCACCTTGCACTTATCCACATTAAATTTTATCTGCCATTTGGGCATCCAATCTTCCAGTCTCACAAAGTCGTCCTACAATTTATCACAAACCGTATGGGATTTAACTATGAATAATTTTGTATCATCTGCAAATTTGAAAACCTCACTCGTATTCCTTTTCACATCATTTATAAATATATTAAGAAGAATTGGTCCAAGTTCAGATCCCTGAGGCACCTCACTGTTTTATCTTTTTCCACTGAGCAAACTGACCATTTAATCCTACTCTTTGTTTCTTGTCTTGTAATCAGTTTGCAGTCCACAAAAGAACATTGCCTCTTATCCCTTGATGTTTTAATTGTCCTAGAAGCCTCTTCCTCAGGTTTGTGAACTATTATAGACAATTCATTCATGGCTATTCTACTTTTGCTGCTTTACCCTTGGCAAAAAGGGTTCTGATACCAAGAATTGGACCAACAACGATACTCAAGCGTTTAACCGCCTCAAGGAAGAATTCACCACCAGATCTTTCCAAGCCATTCACGCTGAAGGTAGATGCTTCTACCCTCGTCTTACAGCACAATAATCAAGGAACCCTTGTGACCTGCTACTATTTCTCTAAGAAGTTTACTCCTGCAGAGAGAAACTACACAGTTTGAGATCATGAGCTGCTAATGGTGAAGATAGCCCTAAAGGAATGGCAACATCTATTAGAAGTGGCCAGACATCCATGGGGTAGATATTCAAAAGCAATTCCCTGTATGTACCCGGATTAGTCCAGACTCCTGGGTTTTGGCCCCCCCCCCCCCCCCCTAGCAGATGGAGACAGACGTTTACCAAGCAAAACTCCGCCTTATATAGGATGATGCCACCTACAGTCTGGCAGTATTCTTCTGTCTCCAGCAGGTGGAGAGGGGCAAAACCTACAGTCTGTGCTAGGGCCTAGCTTCTTGTTGGTGACAGGGTAGTTAGGTAAAATACAGTTTTTATAGCTAGGAAATAGGAGCACTTGTGTGCTGAAGACCGCAGAGTGTACCTGCAGACCACAGATTACGCCTCCCAGGGGGTTGTGAGGTCCTGAGGGGACCATCCCCCCTGGTTTCAGAGGCAGCTGAGGTACTTTGGGGTTCTCCCCAGTTTGCCAGCTTGTGGAGGTCACTGGGGGTGATACCGGGGAGCCCGGCTCACTCCCCCCAGTTTGATCCAGGACCTGCAGGCTTGCACAGGTATTTAAAAAAAACAAAAAACAGAAATCTGTAGTTTACAGTCTTTTTGCTTGCTGGACTCTGCTCTCCCTTCTCTTGGGGGCTCAGTGCGCTTCGTTTTCGCTGTTTGATTAGTTGGGGAGGGAGTTTATGAGTGTCAGCATGCTGCGCCGGGCTGCAGGTAGAACCTTCGGCGCCGCAGTTATTGCATGACGGGATCTGCGTGGATTGCCTCCCAGGGGGGAGAAGGAGCCTCCACAACCCGAGGTAGGGTCTTCCTTAGGGTCCACATAGTGACCGGCGCTTTTGGAGACCTGCAGCCTCCATCCCGTTCCCGCGGAGTGTGGGAACGGGCGCCATTTTGAATGCGCTCGGGCAGCGTCTCAGGGAACGGGCGCCATTTTGCCTCTGATTGGGCCGGCGGTCTCCACGGAACAGCCTGCAATTGAGGAGGAGGACCCTCCGCCTCACTTGTCGCCGCAGCGCAAGGTCCCTGAGGGGGACAAATCTGAAGTCTGGTCTCCCTATTGAGGAAGACCCAGATATGGATGGGGTTGACACATCCTCTGATTCCTCTCTTTCTTCTGCCTTCATTTTGCTTATGCACAAGGCCTTTAAGGCCCAGAGGGCTGGTAAAAAGAGGGTTCATAGTCAGGACTCCATCTTAGGGTCCCGGAAACAAGCTAAGACCGCCCAGGACACGGGCCCATCAGGAGGACCGCGTTCTTTGGGCTTGAGGACTCCCCTCACGGATCCGGATTCTTCATCTTCGGACACGGATGGCCAGGACGACCCATACCTGCCCACCCCGCCTCAGAGGGGGGTTGAGGGGGAGTCCAACCCTCTATGGGGGGGTCTAAAGGGGTCCCATGGGGCAGACGGCGATGACCCGAAGGTTGTCCGTCTTTTTAGGAAAGACGAGTTGGGTCCGCTCATTCCTGCTATTCTGGGGGAACTGGGGATTCAATTTCCCCAGGAGGAGTCCAGGTTAGGGACTACGTATCCGGTAGTCCTAGGCCTGAGGGGTCCCCCTTCGGCGTTTCCTTTCCATTTTTCGGCTACGGATTTACTTTTCAAGGAATGGGATACTCCGGAATTAGGTCTTAAGGTAGCGAAGGCGATGGACAAGCTTTACCCCCTGCCGGAGGACGTCTTGGAGTTGTTGCGGGTCCCTAAGGTTGACACGGCGGTAGCAGCGGTCACGAAAAAGACTACCATCCCGGTTATGGGGGGGACGGCCCTTAAGGATTTGCAGGATTGTAAAGTGGAGGTCCAACTTAAAAAGATTTTTGAAGTATCTGCGCTGGAAGTCCAAGCGGCTATCTGCAGTAATTTTTCTTTATGTGCGGGTCTCAGTTGGGTGCAACAACTACTAGCCAATGAGTCACTTGTGCAAGAAGAAGCTCTTCAGGCGGGGATACTCAAATCCTCTTTACTTAATTCCCTCTGTTACTGAAGCAGTGAGCTGCACTGGATACTTATTCCAAGTCAAGTATCATGCTTAATTGATTCGGGGTAGTAGCCACCGTAACAAGCAAGCTACATCCATGCTTATTTGTTTACCAAGACTATGTAATTCATTCCTTGTTGGTTGATGCTGATATAAATCATCTTTTCTTCATTCTCTCTGCCGTTGAAGCAGAGAGCTATGCTGGATGTGCATTGAAAGTGAAGTATCAGGCTTATTTGATTTGGGGTAGTAACCGCTGTAACAAGCAAGCTACTCCTCTGCTTTTTTGTGGATGCAAATCCTTTTTTCCACATTTCTTCTTGCCGTTGAAGCATAGAGCAATATTGTGTATGTTTATTGAATAAGGATATTAATCTCCAGGTAGTAGCCGTCATTCCCGCAAGCAAGCCACCCCTTGCCTCTTCTCTTCATTCACATCCTCTAGACTTTATGGATCCACAGTGTTTATCCCACGCCCCTTTGAAATCCTTCACAGTTTTGGTCTTCACCATTTTCTCCAGAAGGGCATTCCAGGCACACTCCACCCTCTCCGTGAAGAAATACTTCCTGACATTGGTTCTGAGTCTTCCTTCCTGGAGTTTTAAATCGTGACCCCTGGTTCTGCTGATTTTTTTGCAACGGAAAAGGTTTGTCATTGCCTTTGGATCATTAAAACCTTTCAAGTATCTGAAAGTCTGTATCATATCACCCCTGCTCCTCCTCTCCTCCAGGGTGTACATATTTAGATTCTTCAATCTCTCCTCATAAGTCATTCTATGAAGACCTTCCACCTTTTTGGTCGCCCTTCTCTGGACCGCCTCCATCCTGTCTCTGTCCCTTTGGAGATACGGTCTCCAGAACTGAACACAGTACTCCAGGTGAGGCCTCACCAAGGACCTGTACAAGGGGATTATCACTTCCCTTTTCTTACTCGATATTCCTCTCTCTATGCAGCCCAGCATTCTTCTGGCTTTAGCTATCGCCTTGTCACATTGTTTCGTCGACTTCAGATCATTAGAGACTATCACCCCAAGGTCTCTCTCCTGCTCTGTACATATCAGCCCTTCTCCCCCCATCGAATACAGTTCTTTCGGATTTCCACACCCCATGTGCATGACTCTGCACTTCTTGGCATTGAATCTCAGCTGCCATGACGCCTAGATCTCTTTTTTGGGTAGTAGCACCTAATATGGAACCTAACATTGTGTAACTATAGCATGGTTTATTTTTCCCTATATGCATCACCTTGCACTTGTCCACATTAAATTTCATCTGCCATTTTGATGCCCAATTTTCCAGCCTCACAAGGTCTTCCTGCAATTTATCACAATCTGCTTGTGATTTAACTACTCTGAACAATTTTGTATCATCTGCAAATTTGATTACCTGACTTGTCGTATTTCTTTCCAGATCATTTATAAATATATTGAAAAGTAAGGGTCCCAATACAGATCCCTGAGGCACTCCACTGCCCACACCAGTAGTGGCTATCTGGTTAATCACAGTTTATGGATTTCTCCAAGAACTTGTCCAAACCTTTTTTAAACCCAGCTACACTTTTCCCTTTATCATATCCTTCAGCAATGAATTCCAGTATTTATCTGAAAATTTTTAGCTAATTAGTGTTCAGTAGCAATAGTTTTATAATGTGGTGGTGCTATGATTGTTTTATCCTAATTTGTTTCAATTTTTTTTATTGTGTTCATTAAATGTCTGTAATTTTTATCTGTAAACCACTTGATTGTTTGCTACATGAAGTATATCAAATTCAATAAATGAAATGAAATCAGTATTTGAGGGTTGTCAACCTAAGTGAAGAGCAATGCTGGAAGATGCATAATATAAGATTTTTAAATAAATAAAATAAAAAATAAAATGGACCTCTGCCAAGTCCTCCAGTCAAATGTGGATTTGTAAATCAGCTTTTGGGTTGCTGCAACCCACATCCTGATCCTCTGCAACCCGTTTTGATTGAGCCCCAGCCACTTCCTGACACCTGGAGGTGAGGCCTTGCAGGCTACCTGAAGCAGTTGTCTTCTTCGTTGCTTCCTCTTGCTTCAGGTCCCCAGCGGGTCTGAGGGTTAGAATTCCCGTCTTCAACTCTGGACATAACCCTGGTTCAACGCCCCCCACCAGGGTTTTGTGTAACAGGAAGGTTTTTTCCTATACTTCCTTTGCATTTGTTAGAAAATCCCAAAGCTGCTTTCTTTATTTCATAGATAGAAAACCACCCCTCAGTTGTATCCTTATGTATTTCTTCTTAAAAGCAGTGATTTAAAAGCTAGATGTGAATTCATTCTCAGTGAAGTAAGAATATTTGATCCCCCTGATGTTACTTTACACTAAATTCCACCAAATACAGTGTCTCTTTCCTACAACCTTTAGGTACAAGGGAGCAACTGATTCCTATATCGAGAAGGTCATGATTTCATCCAATGCTGAGGATGCATTCCTTATCAAAATTCTTTTGAGACAGACAAGACGTCCCGAAATTGGAGACAAATTCAGCAGTCGGCATGGACAAAAAGGTCAGCGCAAAAGTTTTGTTTTAAGTAAAGTATTTGCAGTTATATATAAACTGCAACAGTCTTTCTCTATTTGCTAATGCTGAATAAAATTTCTCATGAAAAGCAGTTTAGTGTCACTCTTGCATATTCATTTGCTAACACAGCACTAACATTTTAAAGTATACATAAAATCCACAAGTATACACTTTGTTATGGTGACACTTTAAAATGTACAACAAACACACAACCAAAAGCACAATACAGACTAAGAATTGTATAAATATAACAACATACATGTGATATTGTCATACTACACCCATTCCTTTAAATCATACACATAAGAACATAAGAACATGCCATACTGGGTCAGACCAAAGGCCTATCAAGCCCAACATCCTGTTTCCAACAGTGGCCAAACCAGGCTGCAAGTACCCAAGCACTAAGTAGATCCCATGCTACTGATGCCAGTAATACCAGAGGCCATTCTCTAAGTCACCTTGATTAATAGAAGTTAATGAACTTCTCCTCCAAGAACTTATCCAAACCGTTTTTAAATCCAGCTACACTAACTGCACTAACCACATCCTCTGGCAACAAATTCCAGAGTTTAATTGTGCATTGAGTGAAAAAGAATTTTCTCCAACTAGTTTTGAATGTGCTACTTGCTAACTTCATGGACTGCCCCCTAGTCCTATTATCTAAAAGAGTAAATAACAGATTCACATTTACCATCCACCTGCCAAGATGGTGAAACACAGTGAAATGCTAAGAGAAACTAGGGAAGTTAACCAAATTGGTAGTGCAGTAATAATGGGAGATTTCAATTACCCCAGTGTTGACTGGGTAAGAGAGAGATCAAAACGTGCTAGAGAGAAAATTCTTGGATGGAATAAATTACAGTTTTATGGAGCAATCTGCATAGGAACTGACGGGAGAGGGAGCAATTTTAGATCTAATTCTCAGTGGAGCACAGGATTTGGTGAAAGAGGTGTAATGGTGGTGTTGCCACTTGGCAGTAGTGATTATAATATGATCAAATTTGAATTATTGACTGGAAGGGGGACAGTAAGCAAATCCACGGCTCTCGTGCTAAACTTTCAAAAGCCGTCTCTTCTCCATGCTGAATAGCCCTAACTTCTTTAGTCTTTCCTCATAGTCCTAACCTCTTTAGTCTTTCCTCATAGGGGAGCTGTTCCATCCCCTTTATCATTTTGGTTGCCCTTCTCTGTACCTTCTCAGTGCAATTATATCTTTTTTGAGATGCGGCGACCAGAATTGTACACAGTATTCAAGGTGCGGTCTCACCATGGAGCGATACAGAGGCATTATGACATTTTCCGTTTTATTCACCATTCCCTTCCTAATAATTCCCAATATTCAGTTTCCATTTTTGACTGCCGCAGCACACTGAGCCGACGATTTCAATGTGTTATCCACTATGATGCCTAGATCTTTTTCCTGGGTGGTAGCTCCAAATATGGAACCTAACATTGTGTAACTATAGCAAGGGTTATTTTTCCCTATATGCATCACACTGCACTTGTCCACATTAAATTTCATCTGCCATTTGGATGCCCAATCTTCCAGACTCACAAGGTCTTCCTGTAATGTATCACAGTCTGCTTGTGATTTAACTACTCTGAATAATTTTGTATCATTCACAAATTTGATACCCTCACTCGTCTTATTCCTTTCCAGATCATTTATATATATATTGAAAAGCACCGGTCCAAGTACAGATCCCTGAGGCACTCCACTGTTTACCTTTTTCCACTCAGAAAATTGACCATTTCCTAGAGTGTAGACAGATGGACTCAGGACCAGTGGGTTTATGCTCCCCTGCCAGCAGATGGAGATGGAGCAAGCTGACGACACAGTATATATATGTAACCATGCAGTGACCCCAGCCTGCCAGTATTCTCCGTCTCCAGCAGATGGTGGACGTGCATCTCCTTATGAGGATTTCTTTGAGCTTCATGAAAAGAGAAATTTGAAATTCTGAATTCAGGAATAGAAAGCCCGCTTTCCTGTGGTGATACCTAAAGGTCCCTCCCCCAGTTGAGAATTCCTGGGACGATTTCCATGGTCCCTCAGAAGTGTGCCTTGGTCCGTTAGCTGGGTTTCCCTGCATGGACTTAGCTGCTAATTCAGCTGAAAAGTAGCGGGTGCAGGAGGCTGAGCGCGTAAGTTACGGCAGATGCCCTCTCCCCCCATAGCCGGAGACCATCTCTGAACTCAGCCGGTAAGAGCTGAGCTCAGGTAAGATTTAAAAAAAAAAAAAAGGAAAGTTTTACCTGAATTAGAGACAATTAGAGGGGTTTCAGGACTTCCTCCGGTCTCCATTCTCAGCGTGCCATGCCAACATTTGTTCCCGTTGGGGTTGGGGAACTGGGCAGCTTGGCAGGTTGAGCGGACCCTGGTGGGCTAGGCCCTCTTCTTAGGCTTTTTTCTTGCATGCTGCGTGGTAGGCCATGCGGCCGTTTTTCCCATGCTCTTGTGCGTGTTCTGCTGCCCTCTATAGGCCTTCGGTGTGCAGTGTTTCAGCTCTGCGCACGTGTTGTGCGCTCTGTTTTTGGGCGCACTTTTTATGCGCACAAACCTTTTTATGTGCTTAATTGGCACACAGGTTGTGCATGCGCCTTGCCGCACTCTCTTCTAGATGCTTATTTTTGGGCACATTTAATTTTTGAGTGCTAACCGTTCCAACGCACATTTACTGCAGCGATGGCACCAGTAAGAAAGAAGCCTAGCATCTTCCTATTTGTGTTGCCTGTCATATTAGGGCTGCTCAGCCTGACCTAGTTTCTAACCTGTGTAGGCACGGCTCAGATGCTCAGGGAGAGTTGTTTCCTCGGGTTTTGCTAAGCCTGGCTCTTCCCATTCTGATGATGGGTTGGTCATGGTCTTGACTGGGGGAATGCCAGATCTTGGTTCTCCCTTGACTGGCTCCTTCGCTGGCAAGGGCAGTTCTGTGGGACCAACTCCAGTTCCTTCTGGGCTTGATCTGGACCCAGCTGCTTTTTCTTGGGTTGAATTTTTTCAAGGCTTATAAACCTTTCTTCAGGCGCAGTCCTCCACGTCCCCCATTTCTGTCTGGTCGGGCCCTCAGCTGGTGGTTCCTCCCTCTTTCAGTCCTATGTTTAAGCACCGGGGCTTGCTTCTGCTCCCTGCGGGTGTTCCCGACAGGAATCCGGATGGCACTGATGATGAGGTTGATCCTGACTCCCTGGAAGATGGGGAAATTCCTCCAGGGCTGGAACCGTATTGAGCCATGTTGCCATTCTTTCATAGAGGTGAACTGACAACCCTTCATTTCCTAGACCTTGAAACAGCTCGGTGTTCCTGGTTTGAATGCCATGTCAGCGCCAAGGAAGAATCCCATTTTGGTTTCCTTATGTAAAGCCTCTTGTTTTTTCCCAGTGATGGATGCCATCCAGGAATTCATTGATCTGTGGAATGGGATGCCCTAGAGGCAAATTTTAAAGGGAGTCGGACATTGGAAGGCCTGTACCCCCTGGATCCGGCTGTGAGAGAACATTTTCCCAAAGAGGATGCTCTGGTATGTGCCTTATCTAAGCGGACGACTATCCCCCTGGAGAGGGAGGAGCGACCTTGAAGGATGTACATGATAGAAGGATTGAGGTTATTCTTAAGCAAGCCTTTGAGGCAGTGAAGATGCATTTACATATTGCTCCTGTTGTGCCCTAGTGGCGAGATCATGTCTGCTTCTCTCTCAGGAGGTTGATGAGTCTGGAGAGAATTCCAGAGTGGTTATGGAGCCTGCTGCTGCCTTTTTAGCAGACGCAGGCTAAGATTTGGTCTGGACCTCTGTCAGGGGCGTAGCTTTGGTGATGGTGGCCAGGTGTCAACTCTGGTTGCGAAATTGGTCAGCTGACACAGCTTCAAAAGCCAATCTTAATAAGATGCCCTTTAAAAGCTTGCTCTTATTTGGGAGCAAGTTGGAGAAACTGGCCAGTAAGTGGGGTGAATCTCTGGTGCCTTGGTTGCCAGAGGATAAGAAACTGTGTTCCTTTGTTATGAGGGGTCATTTCCGGGGTTTCAGGCATTTTTTCCCTACAGAGGGGGCGACCTTTCAGTGGACTCAGTCTTTTGGTAGGTCTCAGTCCTTTCGTCCCCGACAACCCAAGAGAGGAGCAGGCTCGTGTAGTGGACCTTCCCGAACTTCCCAATGAAGGTTTGCCAACCCACCTTCTGGAACAGGAAATAAGGGGACGTCTCTCTTTTATCGGAGGTGGGTTGAGATCACGTCGGACCAGTGGGTCCTGGAGGTGATACGTGAAGGGTATGCACTGGAATTTTGTGGTATTCCTCAGGAGGTTATTCATGGTGTCCCCTTGCCATTCCCCACAGAAGAAGTAGGCAGTGGAGTTCAGTCTTCAAAGGTTCCTCATACTAAGGGCTGTGGTTCCAGTGCTTGCATCTCAAAAAAGTATGGGGCATTATTCCATTTATTTTGCTGTACCCAAAAGGAGGGCTCCTTTCATCCCATCTTGGATTTCAAGAGGGTCAACCATCACTTAAAGATGACTTATTTTCGAATGGAATCCTTATGCTCGGTAATAGTGGCGGTGCAGTCAGGGGAATTTCTGACATTTTTAGATGTCAGAGGCTTACCTTCATATTCCCATCCAAATGGAACATCAATGCTTTCTACGCTTTGAGGTGTTGGGGCACCATTATCAGTTTCAGACACTGCCTTTTAGTCTAGCCACTGCTCACAGAACATTTTCCAAGATTATGGTGGTGGTAGCGGCGGCCTTGCAAAAAGAAGGAATCTGGGTGCACCCATATTTGGACGACTGGTTGATTCGAGCCAAGTCTCAGGAAGAGAGCCGCCTGGTGACACACAAGGTTATCTCCTTATTGCAGGAGCTTGGTTGGGTGATGAACCTGACCAAGAACAATCTTCAACCTTCCCAGTCATTGGAGTATCTGGGGGTCTGGTTTGACACAGAACAGGACAGTTTTCCTACTGGAAGTTCGGATCCAAAGATTGATAATTCAAGTGTGTCAGTTGTTGAACACCATACGCCTGATAGTGTAGTCCTACCTTCAGGTACTCAGCTTAATGGCAGCTACCCTGGAAGTGGTGCCATGGGCAAGTGCTCATATATTTCCTCTTCAGCGCTCTCTGCTAGCTCTTTGGAACCCGCAGTCTCAGGATTATGCAGTTCAGCTCCACTTGCCTACAAGGTAAATAATTTCTCCATTTAATCCTACTCTGTTTCCTGTCTTTTAACCAGTTTGTAATCCACAAAAGGACATTGCCTCCTATCCCATGAATTCTTTAGTTTTCTTAGAAGCCTCTAATGAGGGACTTTGTCAAACACCTTCTAAAAATCCAAATACACTGTATCTACTGGTTCACTTTTATATGCATGTTTATTAACCCCTTCAAAAAAATGAAGCAGGTTTGTGAGGCAAAACTTCCCTTGGGTAAATCCATGTTGACTGTGTTCCATTAAACCATGTCTTTCTATATTAAAAAATTCATCGCGGACACGGTAAAAAATGGTTTCTTTAAGCTATACACTCTTAAACGTATTAAATCTCTATTATACCAATATGATTTCCGCACAGTCTTACAAGCAACTATTTTATCAAAAATTGATTACTGCAATGCTCTGTTACTGGGTCTACCTAAAGCCACCATTCAACCTTTGCAAATGCTGCAAAATGCAGCTGCCCGCATTATCACTGACACAAGCCGCCATGATCACATCACTCCAGCTCTTCAGTCTTTGCACTGGCTACCCGTGGCTTACAGGATAATTTATAAATCTATGTCGCTGATACACAAAGCCATTCAAAACAGAGAAATGCTCTGGTTCACAGATCAACTGCAATTCAAAATGTCTTCCCGCCCAACGAGATTCCAGAATTTAGCCAAACTAAATATCCCAGCACCCAATCTGACTAAACTCTCTAGTACAAAAGAACGATCTTTCATCATTGCTGGATCAACTATATGGAACACCATGCCCTCTGAGTTACGCCAGGAACTCTGTCACAAAAAATTTAAACAAAACCTTAAAACCTGGCTATTTAAAAAAGCCTACTATCAATGATCTGTATCCTCAACTACTCTTCCTATCCGCCACAATGTCTCATATATTGCTTATATTCTTTTAATACATAGTTATATACTGTATTGTATTTGTTCAGTTACCATGTTAAATTGTAAAGCACAATGCTGAATTACTGTTTGAATGTAAACCGAGGTGATGTTATTTACGTACCCCGGTATAGAAAAATCTATAAATAAATAAATAAATAAATATATGCTCTACGATTTTGATCTTTAGAATAGATTCCTCTATTTTTCCCGACACTGAAGTCAGGCTCACTGGTCTATGGTTTCCTGGATCACCCCTGGAGCCCTTTTTAAATATTGGAGTTACATTGTCCACCCTCCAGTCTTCAGGTACAATGGATGATTTTAATAATAGGTTACAAATTTTAACTAATTGGTATCTTCCCAACATCCTCATGTTGCGTCCGTCGGTCGCAGATGGCTGCGACCGCTCTGCCTCACCTCTATTCTATCATTCTCCTCCTCCCTTGGAAGGATGGCTGCCTCCGCTGCTGGTTGCCGAAACCCTCGGTGTCTCCGTCCGCTATGCTTCTTCCTGAGGCCTCCTAGGGCACACGCACGTTGCCTACGCTTTTGAATACGTAATGGCAGGAACCTCGGGGGCGTCCCCACCGCATGACATCAGTACCTCTGGATGTTTAAACCTCAGGTCTGCTCCACTACAACGAGTTAGCAAGGACTTCGGTTTTGCTACTCTGACTGCTTCTAAGCTGCTCGCTTGGATTCCTCACTACCCTCTGGGTTACCTCGCTCCTTCAGAAGCTCTGGGTACCCGCTCCTCTGGGGCCTCTCGCTTCCACCTGTCCTTCGGGGTTCAACTGCCTAACCTTAAGGATACCCGCTCCTCGGGGGTCCTGTCTGCTTTCTTTCAGGAACCCTCGGCGCTCCTAGGTACTCGCTCCTCGAGGGCCTATTCTACCCAGGGTATCCTGCACCTCAGACCACGGGTCCTTCTCTACATGCTTCTACCAAAGGACGTTTATCAGCACTGCAACATTGTGAGTATCTCTACGCTCCAGCTCTTCCACCTTTCAGGTTCACGGCCTATCCCACGCTGCAGAACACTACCGGACCTTTGCTACATCTGGGTGAGACCATCTACTATAGATACTGTCTGAGCTTACTGCGATACCACTGGACTACAGTACTGCCTATTCCTTGGGCAAGATTCAACCTTATCTACAGCAGTATAATAAAGGTTTCTTTCCTCAGTGTTTGCTTACTAAGGGTCTGGCCAATCGTTGTGGTTCCCCACGGGGCCCCTCCCTGTGGGAGGAGTCATCGCCACCTCGACCAAGAGTCCACAAATATGCCACAAATCCAACACCTCATTTGTAAACACAGAAGCAAAGAATTCATTTAGTCTTTCTACTATGGCCTTCTCTTCCCTAAGAGCCCCTTTAACCCCTTGGTCATCTAATGGTCCAACTGAGTCCCTCACAGGTTTCTTGCTTCTGATATATTTTAAAAAGTTTTATTATGAATTTTTGCCTCTACGGCCAACTTTCTTTCAAATTCTTTTAGCCTGCCTGTTGCATCCGTCGGTCGCAGACTGCTGCGACCGCTCTGCCTTACCTCTTTTCTACCCTTTTCCTCCTCCTTGGGCAAGATGGCTGCCTCCAGTGCAGAGTGCTGAAACCCTCAGCGTCTCCAACTCAGCATGGGCATCCCAGTCCACCATGCTCATTCCCGTGGCCGCCTAGGGCGCACGCACTTTGCTTACGCTTGTGTACACGTCATGGCAGGAACCTCGAGGGTGTCCCCACTGCATGACATCAATACCTCTGGGTATTTAAGCCTCCGCTACGCTATTTACTTTGAGTTAGCAAGGACTTCGGTTTAGCTACTCTGACCGCTCTAAGCTGCTCGCTTAGACACCTTGCTACCCTCCGGGCAGTCTCGCTCCTGACGAAGCTCTAGGCACCCGCTCCTTGGGGGCCTCTCGCTTCCAAAAACCCTTCGGGGTTTCTATTAACTAGACAACCGCTCCTCGGGGGTCTCTCTCTTTATTTCAGGATCTCCTGTACTATCAGATACTCGCTCCTCAAGGGTCTACCGGACCAGTCTATCCTGCACCACGGACCTTCGGTCCCACCATCTCCATTTCCAGGAAGATGCTTGCACTACGCTGCAGTGAGTACCTCTACGATTCAGTTCTCCAACTCCACCCACCAGGCTTGGCTTATCCCACACCGCGGGTTCCTATCTACCTTGAACATCTGGGTGAGACTTCTACATCCGAGACGGTCTGAACATATTGGCAACTTGCCTTTCCTTCCTGCCTCATACCATCTATCTACAGCAGTACAATAAAGCTTTCCACCTACAAGTGTCTGCTCTCTTGAGTTTAGCCTATCGCTGTGGTTCCCCATGGGGCCCCTCCCCATGGGAGGAGTCATCTCCACCGCAACTAAGGGTCCACACTATGCCACAAACACAACACTGCCTATCAATGTTTTACATTTAACTTGACAGTGCTTATGCTTTTTCCTATTTTCTTCAGATGGATCGTTCTTCCAATTATTGAAGGATGTTTTTTTTTATTTATTTTATTAAAATAGCCTGTTTCACCTCACCTCATGCTGGTAATCGTTTTGCCTTCCTTCCACCTTTCTTAATGAGTGGAATACATCTGGACTGCGCTTCTAAGTTTGTAATTTTTAACTAATGTCAATGCCTGTTGTACAGTTTTAAGCTTTGCAGCTGCACTTTTCAGTTTTTTTCTAACTATTTTCCTCCTTTTATCAAAGTTTTCCTTTTGAAAATTTAATGTTAGAGCTGTAGATTTGCATATTGTCCCCCTTCCGGTCATTAGTTCAAATTTGATCATGTTATGATCACTGTTGCCAAGGGCTCCACCACCATTATTTCTCTCACCAAATCTTGCGGTCCACTAAAAATTAAATCTAAAATAGCTCCTTCTCTCATTGGTTTTTGAACCAATTGCTCCATGAAGCAGTCATTTATTCCATCCAGGAACTTTATATCTCTAGCAAGTCCAGATATTACATTTACCCAGTCAATATTGGGGTAATTGAAATCTAGTCCAGGAAGAAGAGAAGCAAAACCTTGCACATAAGCAAGTATCACAGTACACTGGTGCAGGATAAATATTTAATCACCATCAATTTCTATGATGTATTTGAATTGGATTTTCAGAACATCAAGGATATATATAATTCAAACAGGCAACTCCATGAATTCCAAATAGTACTTTAACTCGATCCCCCGACACGGTCCCGTGTTTCGCTAGGCTGCGTCGGGGGGGACCAGGGGTACATTCAAATCTAAAGTATAAAAGCAAATAAAAGTCAACTCGGTTAAATGGTGAGAAAGGCTACATAGTAACATCCATTAGACAAATGTACATACCTCTGAAATGATACCCGGAGCGTGCAGGCTCTCACAGGTGTCAGCCATTTAAACACAGGAAAAGGCGCGAACGTGACAGCTCTCGCGAGAGCTGTCAAAAGCCAGCAAATCTCGATGGATCCATCCCTAATAAAACAGGTGCCATTCAATTTCTCTGTTAAGGCCCTGGGGGGCAACTGTGTTAAGCGTAAAGATCCACCTCTGCTCCCTCCGACCCAGAACCTCGGGGAAGTCCCCACCCCGAAGGGGGGGACGTACCACCTCGATAACTGAAAAGGAGAGATCAGAGACGGTGTGACCACATTCAATCCAGTGTGAAACCAAAGGCTCGTCTACTCTATGAAGGCGAATATTAGAACAATGTTCAATCATTCGGGTCTTCAGCATTCGCGTAGTTTTGCCTACATAGAGTAGAGAGCAAGGACATTTTACAATGTATACTACGCCCTTTGTAAGACAGTCTGATGTGGAGCGGAGTTTAAAGACTCGCCCCGTGCTAGGTTGTGTAAACTCAGAAGTCGATGTCATGTGACTGCACATAGTGCAGTGGCCGCATGGACCGTGTATTCCAAGGTTGTCAGGAATGTCATCTGAGGGGGATGTATGAACCAGACGGTCCCGCAAATTTTTGCCACGTCTAAAGGTAAAACGTAACGAACTATCTAGCAATTCAGTCAAAGCCAAAGCTGCCCAGTGTCTCCTGATCATCATGGAAATGGCTCTCCCCTTAATGGAAAATGGTAAGATACAGTTATTAGTATCGTCTTCTAAGTGAGTGGACTGTAAAAACAGCCACTCCCGGTCAGAGTATAGCGCCCTTTTGAAAGCTCTTTTGACCACTCTGTGCGGATAGCCGCGCTCTACAAATCGGTCACTCATCAAGCGCGCTTGTACTAGAAATTCTGACATGGTAGAACATAGACGGCGTAAGCGTAAAAATTGTCCAGAGGGGATATTATCCCGTAAAGCGCGGGGATGGCAGCTCTGATACTGTAACAGAGTGTTACGGTCCGTGTCTTTACGGTATAGAGTGGTGTCAAAACCATCTACCCCAGTTGTAATGGTGATATCCAGAAACGCTATTGTCCGTGGATGAATTCAAAAATTGAATTGAATATGTGAACTGACTGAGTTAAGCCAATCCAGGAAACAGTAAAACTGAATATCCGTACCAGTCCAGATAAGCAGGACATTGTCAATGTAACGACGCCATGCGTAAATGAACTGAGACCATTCAGAAGGGTAAACATGCTGACACTCAAAATGGTCCATAAACAAACAGGCCAAGCTGGGGGCCATGGTGGCCCCCATAGCCGTGCCTTTAATCTGCTGAAAATGAGCCTTCTGAAACCGAAAAAAATTATTAGTTAGCGCGATCTCTGCTAACTGAGTCAAAAAGGTAGTGGACACGCGATGTGGATGGGGTCGTTTATCTAAAGTATGTGAAATAACCTGTAGAGCCTCATTTTGGGGTATATTAGAGTACAGAGAGACCACGTCCAGCGTAACCAGAAAAAAAGAGGCAGACGGAAAACTCAGTTCAGATAAAAGAGAAATAAGATGTGTGGAGTCCCTCACATAGGATCGAATCTGTGGCACAAAGGGCTTCAGAAAACAATCCACAAATTGTGACAACGGTTCTAGGAGAGAGCCAATGCCCGCGACGATGGGGCGACCCGGGGGGTGTATAAGCGTTTTGTGTATTTTAGGTAATGTATAGAATTGCGGCATTACAGGAAAGGGTGTCGTCAAAAACTTTTGCTCCTTGGCAGTGATCATATGTCGGTCAGCAGCGTGTTGAACAATTAATTTAATACTATTCTTCAGTGTCTCTGTAGGATCAGTCAGTAACGGTTTATAAAAGGATTGGTCACTCAATTGCCGAAGTGCCTCACAGTCATAATCAGAGCGATCCTGAACCACTATTCCTCCCCCTTTGTCCGCAGGTTTGATAGTAATAGAGCGGTCCCTCGACAGGGACACTAAAGCGTTTGACTCAGCTCTAGACAAATTAAACCGGACAAATGGTGTATGTGAAAAAATATTATGTACATCCCTACTGACTAGACGTTCAAATGCCCCAAGCGTAGCATCAATGGGGCCCGGAGGGATCCATCGAGACCTGGGCCGCACCACTGACAAGTCAGCGGTGGGTACAGTATCCTTGAAGAAAAGTTTAAGCCTCAATAAACGAAAGAAACGATGAAGGTGTGTAAATACCTCAAACATATCACCCTTAATTGTGGGGACAAAGGAAAGCCCCTTCCGTAAAACACTCAATTCGCTGTCAGAGAGTGACCGGGAAGATAAGTTAAAGACTGTTTCTTCAGTCACTGCCACGG
Source organism: Rhinatrema bivittatum (assembly GCF_901001135.1). Lineage (NCBI taxonomy): Eukaryota > Metazoa > Chordata > Amphibia > Gymnophiona > Rhinatrematidae > Rhinatrema > Rhinatrema bivittatum. Next base: position 486,411,082 of record NC_042618.1, on the reverse strand, counting down.
GTCCGCTTGCGCCCGCGTTGTGCGTGCCGGTCTCTGTATGCGCTGAGTTGATCCAGTCCCCCTCGATCGCGTGCTGCGGGTATTCCGCTGATTGTGGCCAGAGTCTAAAAAAGAGGCAGCGATTGACGAGTAACGGGAGGAGGCAAATTGTCCAGAAGATGTATCCCCAATTGACACCGCTGCTTGTTCCTGGGCGTCCTCCAAAGGTGGTGCCCGATTTCGACGGGAGCCGCCTCGATGTCGTTGTGCCATGGGGTCTTCTGCTGAGGAGTCGCCAGAGGAGGAGGAATCTTCGGCGAAAGTAACTTTCTTGGAAGGTTTTTGATTCATCCATTTATACACATAACCGGACTGATAGTCAGTTGCGTCTCTCTGAAATTTGCCAAATTTCACCGCTTTCAAATCTGTGCGAAACTTTGACAAGTTGTCTTGAAACTCAGTCAGTTGTTGTTCAAATGATTCCACTGCAGTGGAAGATTTGATAGTATCCAATTTCTGGGTGACTTCTGTCTTGAGTTGATCAATAAGCTCTTTATTGGTTTCGATAATCAGAACCATCAAATCCAAAGAGCATTTGTTTAATATTTTCTTCCAACACGTAAGGAAAGTGGTGTTGTCCGTATGTAAGCGGGGTTCCTTCTGGATGCGAAGTCCCCTGGGAATTCGACGTATGCGGCAGTATTCTATAAGCGTAGAGGAGTGGAGTTCAGCCCTGGTCAAACGTTTCTGAGTATTAATCAAGTCCGTCCAGGACACAGGAGTGATGGTATCCAACGAGGCGTCCTCGAAGAATGGACTGGCTGTGAGTACCGCGTTCACGGCTGCTTCCGAATAACTGAATGTATAATCATCGGTAGCCATTAAATGCTTCAGTAATACGGTACTAGTCCAGGAAGAAGAGAAGCAAAACCTTGCACATAAGCAAGTATCACAGTACACTGGTGCAGGATAAATATTTAATCACCATCAATTTCTATGATGTATTTGAATTGGATTTTCTGAACATCAAGGATATATATAATTCAAACAGGCAACTCCATGAATTCCAAATAGTACTTTAACTCGGTCCCCCGACACGGTCCCGTGTTTCGCTAGGCTGCGTCGGGGGGGACCAGGGGTACATTCAAATCTAAAGTATAAAAGCAAATAAAAGTCAACTCAGTTAAATGGTGAGAAAGGCTACATAGTAACATCCATTAGACAAATGTACATACCTCTGAAATGATACCCGGAGCGCGCAGGCTCTCGCAGGTGTCAGCCATTTAAACACAGGAAAAGGCGCGAACGTGACAGCTCTCGCGAGAGCTGTCAGAAGCCAGCAAATCTCGATGGATCCATCCCTAATAAAACAGGTGCCATTCAATTTCTCTGTTAAGGCCCTGGGGGGCAACTGTGTTAAGCGTAAAGATCCACCTCTGCTCCCTCCGACCCAGAACCTCGGGGAAGTCCCCACCCCGAAGGGGGGGACGTACCACCTCGATAACTGAAAAGGAGAGATCAGAGACGGTGTGATCACATTCAATCCAGTGCGAAACCAAAGGCTCGTCTACTCTATGAAGGCGAATATTAGAACAATGTTCAATCATTCGGGTCTTCAGCATTCGCGTAGTTTTGCCTACATAGAGTAAAGAGCAAGGACATTTTACAATGTATACTACGCCCTTTGTAAGACAGTCTGATGTGGAGCGGAGTTTAAAGACTCGCCCCGTGCTAGGTTGTGTAAACTCAGAAGTCGATGTCGTGTGACTGCACATAGTGCAGTGGCCGCATGGACCGTGTATTCCAAGGTTGTCAGGAATGTCATCTGAGGGGGATGTATGAACCAGACGGTCCCGCAAATTTTTGCCACGTCTAAAGGTAAATCTCTAAATTGAAATCTCCCATTATTACTGCATTATTTATTGAAATCTCCCATTATTATTAAATTAGTTTCCCTGATTTCATCTGTCTGATCATTTTGGCCAGCTGGACAGTGGTATACTCCTATCACTATATTCTTACCCAATACACATGGGATTTCTGCATATATAGATTATACTGAGCATTTAGTCTCTTGTATAGAGACCTGTTGGACTCTATACCTTCCCAGACATAAAGTGTCACACCCCCACCAAGTTGATCCTCCCTATCATCGCGATATAATTTATAGAAACATAGAAATGACGGCAGAAGAAGACCAAACGGCCCATCCAGTCTGCCCAGCAAGCTTCACACACTTTTTTCTCTCATACTTATCTGTTTCTCTTAGCTCTTGGTTCTATTTCCCTTCCACCCCCACCATTAATGTAGAAAGCAGTGATGGAGCTGCATCCAAGTGAAATATCTAGCTTGATAAGTTAGGGGTAGTAGGGGTAGTAACCGCCGCAATAAGCAAGCTACACCCATGCTTATTTGTTTTACTCAAACTATGTTATACAGCCCTTATTGGTTGTTTTTCTTCTCCCCTGCCGTTGAAGCAGGGAAGCAGGGAGCTATGCTGGATATGCTTGAAGTATCAGTTTATTCTTCTCCCATGCTGTTGAAGCAGAGAGCCATGCTGGATATGCATCGAAAGTGAAGTATCAGGCACATTTGGTTTGGGGTAGTAACCGCCGTAACAAGCCAGCTACTCCCCGCTTTGTGAATGCGAACCCTTTTTTCTTCTCCCCTGCCGTTGAAGCAGAGAGCTCTGGTGGATGTGTGTAGTATCAGTTTTTTCTTCTCCCCTGCCGTTGAAGCAGAGAACTATGCTGTATATGCATAGAAATTGAAGTAACAGGCTTATTTGGTTTGGGGTAATAACCGCCGTAACAAGCCAGCTTTATTCCACATTTCCTCTTGCTGTTGAAGCTAGAACGATGTTGGAGTCACAGTAAGCATGTGTACGTTTATTGAATAAGGGTATTGTCTCCAGGCAGTAGCCATCATTCTGGCAAGTCACCCACTCTTCATTGGCGGTCTCTTGACTTTATGGATCCACAGTGTTTATCCCACGCCCCTTTGAAGTCCTTCACAGTTCTGGTCTTCACCACATCCTGATATAGCACTGTCCCATTGGTTTCGCTCCTTACACATTGCTAGTGCTTAAGAATTCTGCACATAAGAGGTAATTTTCAAATAGTTACACATGCAAATGTAACATACTATTGTAGCAATTTTCAAAAACCCATTTAACATATGATTTGCTATATTGGGTCAAAGCAAAGATACATCAAGCCTAGTATCCTTTTTCCACCAGTGGCCAATCCAGGTGATAAGTACCTGGCAGAATCCCAAAAGGTTGATAGATTCCATACTGCCTTGGTTTTTCCCAAGTCCATTTTAATAATGGTTTATGGACTTTTCCTCCGGGAACTGGTCTAAGCCTCTTTTAATCGCAGCTACACTAATAGCTTTTACCACGTTCTCCGGCAGTGAATTCCAGAATTTTATTATATGTTGAGTAAAAAAATATTTTCTCCTATTTGTCTTGAATGTATCACCTAGTAACTTCATTATGTGTCCTCTAATTTTTTTACTTTTTGAAAGAGTAAACTGATGTTGTTGGGATGGAGAAGGTACAGAGAAGGGCGACCAAAATCATAAAGGGGTTAGAACAACTCCCCTATGAGAAGAGGCTGAAGAGATTAGGACTGTTCAGTTTGGAGAAGAGACGTCTGAGGGGGGGATATGATAGAGATCTTTAAAATCATGAGAGGTCTTGAACAAGTAGATGTGAATCGGTTATTTACACTTTCGGATAATAGAAGGACTAGGGGGCATTCCATGAAGTTAGCATGTAACACATTTAAAACTAATCAGAGACTATTCTTTTTCACTCAACGCCAGAGGATGTGGTTAGTGCAGTTAATGTAGCTGGGTTTAAAAAAGGTTTGGATAAATTATTGGAGGAGAAGTCCATAAACTGCTATTAATCAAGTTGACTTAGGGAATGGCCTCTTCTATTACTGGCATCAGTAGCATGGGATCTTCTTAGTGTTTGGGTACTTGCCAGGTTCTTGTGGCCTGGTTTGGCCTCTGTTGGAAACAGGATGCTGGGCTTGATGGACCCTTGGTTTGACCCAGCATGGCAATTTCTTATGTTCTTATGATATGCGTTTATCTGTTCCACTCCACTCATTTTATAGACTTCCGATATTTCCCCTCAGCTGTGTCTACTCCAAACTGAAGTCTCCTAACTTCTTTTGCCTTTCCTCATAGGGGAATTGTTCCATCCCCATTATCATTTTGATCACCCTTCTCTGTACCTTTTTTAATTCTTCTACTTCATTTTTGAGATGTGGTGACCAGAGTTGCACATGGTATTCAAGATTAGGTTGCATAGTGCACCGATACAGAGGCATTATGATATTCTGTTTTATTCTCTATTCATTTCCTAATAATTCCCAGCATTCTATTTGCTTTCTTGGCTGCCGTCACACATTAAGCAGAGAATTTCAACATCCACAGTGACACCTAGATACTTTTCCTGCATGGTGACTTCCAATGTGGAATCTTGCATTATGTAGTTATAATTTGGTTAGCTCTTTCCTATGTGCATCACTTTGCTCTTATCCACATTAAATGTCATTTGCCATTTGCATGCTCAGTTTCTCAGTCTTGCAATTTCTCACAATCTTCTTGTGATTTAACAACTTTGAATAATTTTGTGTCATCAGCAAATTTAATCACCTCATTCATTGTTTCCATCTCTAGATCATTTATAAATATTTTAAAAAGCAGCAGTCCTAATACAGATCCTTGAGGCATTCCACTATTCACCTTTCTCCATTGGGAAAATTGACCATTTAGCTCTCTAGTCTCTGAAATTGACATGTCACCCCCAAGCAAAACAGAAAGTGGGAGGAAAAAATAAAATCAATCAACTCAAAAAAAGCAGAAAATGTGACTAGGAAATGCAACAAATCAAGAGAAAAATTGGAAAGTGATGACTACAAATACTCGCAGTTTGGTCAATAAAATCCCAGACCTGCAGGCCCTAATGGTGGAGGGTGGACCTGGACATTGTTGCAGTCATGGAGACATGGTTCATGGATTCTCATGAGTGGGATATGGCCATACCAGGTTATAACTTGATAAGGAAGGACAGAGAGGTCAGAAAAGGGGAAGGAGTAGCTCTTTGTCAAAAACAATATCCATGCAACTGAACTGCAAGGAATGTGGGGTAGAAAAGAAGCATTATTGGCCATCCTAAAAAAAAAATGGTGCATCCATTTTTACTGGAGTAGTTTACAGGCCTCCGACTCAAACGGAAGAGTTAGACAGAGATCTGGTCAAAGTCATCCAGAAGGTGGGAAAGAAAGGAGAAGTGTTGATTATGGGAGATTTTAATCTGCTGGACATAGACTGGAGAATCCCTTCTGCGGAATCTATCAGATGTAGAGAGATAGTAGATGCTCTGCAAGGGGCTCTCTTCAAACAAATGGTAATGGAACCTGCGAGGGAAGATGCGATACTTGGTGCTCACTAACGGGATAATGTCTCTAATGTCCGGGTGGAAGACCATCTCACCACTAGCGATCATCAAACAGTATGGTTTGATATCATAAATAGGATGCAGAGAAGTCACACGAAGACCTGGATTTTGAATTTCCAAAAATACGGTCTTTGTCAAAATGGGGACGTGCCTTAAGGTAGAACTAGAAGACTGGGAAAAAATGGGAGAGGTGAAACAGTGGGCCAAACTAAAAGGAGCAATTACAAAGGCAACAAATCTATATGTTAGAAGAGTAAACGAAAGTAAGAGAAATAAGAAACTGATCTGGTTCTCAAAGGAGGTGGCAGATAAAATAAAAGCAAAACGAACAGCGTTCAAGAAATATAAAGGATCCCAAATGAGGAACACAGGGAAGAAAATCTGGTGAAACGAGGGAGACAAAGAAGGAAATCAAGAAAGCTAAAAAAGTCAGGTGGAAGAAAGGATTGCCAAAGAGCAAAAGAGACGAAAAATCAATTTTCCGATATATAAGAGACAGGAGGAAGTTTCGAAGTGGTAGTATGAAATTTAAAGGTGACAATGATCAATGTGTGGAGAGAGATGACAAATTGCGGAAATATTAAACTAAAACTTCAGTTTGGTGTTCTCTAAAGAAGACCCTGGAGAAGAACCTTTGCTGGTTGACAAGACCGTAGGTGGAGATGGGGTAGATGAAAATCTGTTTACAGAAGAGAATGTATTGGAAGAACTAGGAAAACTGGAAATGCATAAGGCCATGAGATGGGATGAAGTTCATCCCAGGATTCTGAGGTAGCTCAGAGATGTGCTGGCGGGTCTACTGCATGCTTATTCAATGGATCCCTGAAAACGGGAGTGGTGCCGAATGATTGGAGAAGAGCGGTAGTGGTCCCACTCCATAAGAGTGGTAGCAGAGAGGAGGCTGGAAACTACAGGCCGGTTAGCCTCACCTTGGTGGTGGGGAAAATTAATGGAGACTCTGCTTAAGGAAAGGATAGTGAACTATCTGCACTTCAGGAGGATTGCTGAACTCGAGGCAACATGGATTCAGTAGGGGAAGGTCCTGTCAGACAAATATGATTGATTTTTTTTTTTGATTGAGTGACTGGAGAATTGGATCGAGGAAGAGCACTCAATATGATCTACTTGGATATCAGCAAAGCTTTTGATACTGTCCCACATAGGAGACTTATGAATAAAATGAGAAGCTTGGGAATGAGTGCCAAGGTGATGGCATGGATTACAGACTGGTTGACGGACAGAAGACAGTGTGTGATGATAAATGGAACCTACTCTGAAGAGAAAGCAGTGTTAAATGGAGTGCCGCAAGGATCGGTGCTGGGACCCATTCTGTTCAATATCTTTGTGAGTGACATTGTGGAAGGGATAGGAGGTAAAGTTTGTCTATTTGCAGATACTAAGATCTGCAACAAAATGGACATGCCAGAAGGAGTAGAGAGAATGAGACGTGAGTTATGGAAGCTTGAACAGTGGTGGAAGATATGGCAGCTGAGATTCAATGCCAAGAAGTACAGAGACATGCATCTGTGGTGTGGGAATCCAAAAGAGCTGTATGTGATAGGAGGTGAAGGTCTGTTGTGCACAGAGCAAGACAGGGATCTTTGGGTGATAGTGTCTAGAGATCTGAAGATGGCAAAGCAATGTGACAAGGAGATAGCTAAAGCCAGAAGAATGCTGGGCTGCACAGACAGAGGAATAACTAGTAAGAAAAAGGAAGTGATAATCCCCTTGTACAGGTCCTCGGTGAGGCCTCACCTGGAGAACTGTGTTCAGTTCTGGATGGAAGCAGTCCAGGGAAGGGTGACCAAATTAGTGGGTGGTCTCCATCAAATGACTTATGAGGAAAGGTTGAAGGACCTAAATATGTATACCCTGGAGGAGAGGAGGTGCAGGGGAGATATGATGCAGACCTTTAGATACCTGAAACATTTTAATGGTGCACAATCAACAACAAACCTTTTCCATTGGAAAGAAATCAGTAGAGCTAGGGGTCACGAAATGAAACTCCAGGGAGGATGACTCAGAACCAACGTCAAGAAATATTTCTTCACAGAGAGAGTGGTGGATGCCTTCAATGCCCTTCTGGAGGAGGTGGTGAAGACAAAAACAGTGAGAGAATTCAAAGGGGCACTGTGGATCCCTAAAGGCTAGAGGATGGAAAAGAAGGAATGAGTGCATGGTGATAACTTGCTATTGCTACTCCATTAGTGCTCTCTGCTTCAATGGCAGGGGGAAAAAGGAAAAGGGGAATTTGATTCAGACAGCAAACAACTAGGACATTGAATTTTGCGGTCAGGGAAAACAAATAAGCAAAGGGGGTAGCTTGCTGATACAGCTGTTACTATCCTTAACCACGGATGCAACTCCAACATTGATTTCACTTCCTGCTGTTGAAGTAAACGAGGAATTGGAAACAGAAAACAACAAGGGCCCTGACTTTGATCTGGGAAACTGATAAATGCAGAAACTACCATAATCTTACTGGATGGACCATTGGTCCTTTTCTGCCATCATTTCTATGTTTCTTTTCTATGTTTTTTGTCTTTTAACTAGTTCTCGGTCCATAACAGACTTTTGCTTCCTATCCCATGACATTTAAATTTCCTCAAGAGTCTCTCATGAAGTACTTTGTCATAAGCTTTCTGGAAATCCAGATACACTATATTATCTGGCTCTTTTATCCACATGTTTATTCATACCTTTAAAACCTGTTGACAATTCAGTCGCATATGTTGTAGCAATTTTCAAAAGCCAACATACATGAGTAAAGTGCATTTAAAAATGTAAAACCCAGTTTTTTAAGCATGGAAATCCTTTTGAAAATTACCCCCTTAATTGCTTGGGATGTCATGGTAGATTTGTACACCAATGCTAACCCATTTGACAGCCGCTGGTTTAGACTTCTTCATGCTGTTCTGACTCTTAACCTAATTCAAAGTTGAATGCAAGTCCTTTTAACTGTACTTTTTGTGTATGAAATGTACCTCTTCTCTGTGCAGGTGTTTATCTGTCGCCTATAAATCATTGCAACTGCGATTTAGATAGTTAATGTCCTCAAAAAGTTACTTCATTCTGTCAGTTTCTTAGAAGGATAACAAATCTTGCATCAACTATTTCAAAATTCACATTTGAAAGTAGATTTTTAAAACAGATTGGATGGGCTGTTCATTCTTTATCTGCTGTTTACTATGTTACTGTGCAAAAAATAGTGGAGGAGAAATAGGACACTTGCAATGTCTTTTCACTTCCAATCAAAATTAGAAAAACATTGGTGTATCATCATGTTCTAATTTGTGATGCAGATTGATAATTATGCAAGAAATCTTTCTGCTTGTATTTAAAAAGAAGAGATTGGCATAGGATAAGACCATATTTCATCCCATCACTGTGCCACATATTTGCAAGAGAAACATTTTCAAAATAAAATATTCCTCTGCATTCAGGCAGGCCACTACCCACCAGAGGGTTATGCACCTTTGCCAGCAGATGGAGACAGAGTAAGACATCATGAACATACAGTCCTGCCCTGACATCAGCCCACCAGTATTCTCCATCTTCAGCAGATAGTAGATATGTATTTCCCTACTGGGGACTGCCTGTAAAAAAAAGTAAATAAATAGAAATAGAAGAAAATGGAAGATCAAATGGCTGTTTATATAGCACAGATTGCCTCCTGAGGTGATACTGGTGAGTCCCTCCCCCAGTTGCGAGCCTTAGTCCAGTAGCCCTGTTCTGGTGTGCACTTAATAAAAAAAAAAAAAAAAATTTAGTGGTTGCAGGCCGAGAGCGGCTCAGCAGTCAAGGCTTTCACACCCCCCCATAGCCAGGAACCAGTTCCTGCTCTCAGCCAGGGAGGGCTGAGCTCAGGTAACAGAAAGTGTGGATTTAGTGAGGCTACTTCTCCTTGGCGTTCGGCTTCTCCCGCTCATGTCTCTGGGGTGTTTTGTGAGTGTGGAGGCAGCTCCGGCATGGCGAGATGAGCAGCTTTTTGGCCAGACCCCACTCTCAGGCTTCCTTCCTGAGCCGCGTCGTAGTCCCCAGAGGTTCTTTCCAGCATTTTTTATGTAACATCAGCACTTGCTTTCTTGTGTGCCTAAACCTGCATCCCCTGTTGGCGCATACTTTAAGTGCATCGCTGAGCGCATTTTTCATGCATGTACCTGTGTTTTTCTGTGCATGTTTTTCAGTATGTTTTGTGCGTTTCCTAAGCCATATAACTGTGAGCGTAGTTAAGTGCATACCTTCGCTGTGTGCATATTGAGGTCATACTAAGTATGATGCTGGCACCAGAGAAGTCAAAATGGTTAGCTATTTGTGCTGCTTCCATATAAGGGCTACTTGGAAAAGAGACGGCTGAGGGGGGATATGATAGAGGTATTTAAAATCATGAGAGGTCTAAAACTGGTAAATGTGAATCAGTTATTTACACTTTCGGATAATAGAAGGATTACGAGGCACTCCATGAAGTTAGCATGTAACACATTTAAAATTAATTGGAGAAAATTCTTTTTCACTCAACGCACAATTAAACTCTGGAGTTTGTTGCCAGAGGATGTGGTTAGTGCAGTTAGTGTAGCTGGGTTTAAAAAAGGTTTGGATAAGTTCTTGGAGGAGAAGTCCATTAACGGCTATTAATCAAGTTGACTTAGAAAATGGCCACTGCTATTATGGACATCAGTAGCGTGGGATATACTTAGTTTTTGGGAACTTGCCAGGTACTTGTAGCCTGGATTGGCCACTGTTGGAAACAGGATGCTGGGCTTGATGGACCCTTGGTCTGACCCAGTATGGCAATTTCTTATGTTCTTAGCTTTCTACAAGCCTGTGTCAGTACTGCCTGGATGCTCGAGGAGATTTGCTGCCTCCTGGTTTTGCTGCTGATGGTCCATCCCCTCGGTCTGAGGGGAGTGGGGCCAAGGGCAACACAACAAGGGTTTCCCCTTCTTCAGTTGATCTACTGGTTGAGTCGTCTTCAGAGGAGACTCTTCCTCAGGACGTCAGGTTCAGGCCTGTAGGCCCTGGTATTGAACCATCTTCCTTTTCCAGGGTGGAATTCTTCCAGGGATTATAGACCTTTCTACAGGGGCTTCCTTCTGAGTCAGCAGTACAGTCTAAATCAGGAACACATGATAGAAGGTTCCCCTGGATTTAGAGCCACATAGAACTCTTCTCCATTTCTTTCATAGAGATGAGATGCCGGTGAGGCGTCCATCGGTCGCAGATGGCTGGGACCACTCTGCCTTACCTCTTTTCTTCCATTTTCCTCCTCCTTGGGCAGGATGGCTGCCTCCAGGGCCTCTGGCCTCGGCGTCTCCAGCGTAGCATGGGCGTTCCAGTCTGCCATGCTCACTCCCGTGGCCTCCTAGGGCACGCGCACATCTCCTATGCTCAAATACACGTCATGGCGGGAACCTTGGGGGGGCGTCCCCACCGCATGATGTCAATACCTCCAGGTATTTAAAGCCTCCGCTTCGCTACCACCTTTAAGTTAGCAAGGACTTCGGTTTAAGCTACTCTGACCGCTCAAAGCTGCACTCTTAGACGCCGCTCTACACTCCAAGGGCCTTGCTCCTTTAGAAGCTCAAGACACCCGCTCCTCGGGGTCTCTCTCTCTTATTCTTTTCAGGATCTCTGGACTATCAGGTACTCGCTCTTCGAGGGCCTATCAGTCTAGGTATCCTGTACCACGGACCTTCGGTCCCACCATCTCACTACCAAGAAGACGCCTACACTCCTGTGAGTACCTCTATGATCCAGTACTCCAACTCCAACCACCAGGCTCGGCATTACCTGCACCACGGGTCCCCACCTCTCTTGAACATCTGGGTGAGATTCTACATCTGAGAGTGTTGAACGTATTGGCACCTCGCGGACCTCAGTGCCTTATCTTCCTGCTTCATACCATCTATCTACAGCAGTACAATAAAGCCTTCCATTCATTCCGTGTCTATCTGAGTTTAGCCTATTGCTGTGGTTCCCCATGGGGCCCCTCCCTGTGGGCGGAGTCATCACAGCGACCAAGGGTCCACAATGCCACAAACACAACAGTTGGGTCTGATCTCTCAAACTCTGAAGACCCTCTCACTCTCACTCTCCCTCACACATGCTCGCTCTCCCATAGATTTGCTCGCTCTCTCTCCCATACACACATTCATTCTCTCTCTCTCCAACACACATACACAATGCTCTCTCTTACACACATGCTTTTTCACTCATAGCATTGACTCCTACACTCACACACGTGCTCTCTCCCACACACGTTCTCTCTCCCACACGCATGCTAAGGACATAAGAAATTGCCATGCTGGGTCAGACAAGGGTCCATCAAGCCCAGCATCCTGTTTCCAACAGAGGCCAAACCAGGCCACAAGAACCTGGCAAGTACCCAAACACCAAGAAGATCCCATGCTACTGATGCAATTAATAGCAGTGGCTATTCCCTAAGTAAACTTGATTAATAGCAGGTAATGGGACTTCTCCTCCAAGAACTTATCCAATCCTTTTTTGAACACAGCTGCACTAATTGCACTAACCACAACCTCTGGCAACAAATTCCAGATCTTAATTGTGCTCATGTTCTCCCTCTCACTGTCCCACAGACATGCTCGCTCTCCCATACACATACTCATGCGCTCTCTCTCTCTCTCGCTCTCTCCAACACACATACACACATGCTCTCTCTCCCCCCCACACACACATACACACACATGCTCTCTTTCTCTCTCTCTCTCTCTCCCACACAAATTCACACATGCTCTTTCACTGACACGTGCTCTCTCCCACACACATATACACTCACACGTGCTCTCTCCCACACACACGCTCTCTCTCCCACGCACGCTCGCTCGCTCCCACGCACGCATGCATATGCGCTCTCTCTCTCCCACACATGTTCTCTCATTGTCCCACACACATACACAAATACTGTCTCTCTCCCACATGCTCTTTCTCATATACACATGCTCCCACACAGATACACACATTTGCTCTCTCTCTCCCCCTCTCATATACATATATGCTCTCTCTCTCTGACATATGCACACGTGATCTATCTCACTCCCTTTTTGAAACAGCAGGCGGCAGCAGTCTCCTTCAGTCCCCCACGGCCAAGGGAACAACTTACAGCCATCGGGGCCAACCCAGCTCTGGCCTTGAATTCCTTCCTACAGGGCAGAGCAGGGCGCACTCCTCCTCCACCGAAGCAGCCTGGCCCCGACAATATCAACAGCAAGGTTGGCAGGGCCTTAGTAAGTGGAAAAGCAGCACCATTCTTCCAGAATCAGCAACACAGCCGGCAGGGCCATTCTGCTTTTCCACTTACTAAGGCCCTGCCAACCACGCTGTTGATTTGGTGGGGGGAGGGGGGATTGTGCTGCTTTTGCTCTTACTGAGGCCCCATCGGCCGGACTGCTCTCGCTGGCACATGGCATCTGTGGCTGTGGCCATTTTGGCCACAGGCACGTTACGGCTTTAGAAACAAAAAACATGTATTGCACAATGAGCTGCAGCAATGTAAATTTCCTCACTCACATATTGTCCCACCACAGAGCAGGTACAATACAGGCAACAACAATGCAAGCTTCCCTCACTACAGGAGATGTACATCACAGGCAGAAGCTGTGCAAGCTTTCCTTTCTCTCTCACAAACACAGAAAGGTACAGCTTGAGCAGCAGCAATGTAACTCCCCCCTTGCGCCGCCCCCCCCCCCCCCCCCCATACACACATATGCTAGGTACAGTATTGACAGCAGCAGTACAAGCTTCCTACCCCCTACATACACATTCCTTGCCCAATCGCAGAAGGGTTCAAAATGAGGAACAGGAGTACAGGATTCCCCCACACACACACCCCAGATGCAGTCCCAGCATGGGCAGCAACAGTGCAAGATTAACATAAAATTTGCCTTACAGGATCATACCACAGGTCCATCGAGCCCAAGTCAGGTCACAAGTACCTGGCAGGTAGATTCCATGCTGCTTATCCCAGGGACAAGTGGATTTCTGCAAATCCACATTAATGGCTTTTGGACTTTTCCTTCAGGAACTTGTCCAACACTTTTTTAAAATGCAACTACACTAATATCTTTCTCCACATCCTCTGGCAACGAATTCCAGAGCTTATATTATGCATTGAGTAAAAAAATATTTTCTCTTATTAGTTTTGTGTATCAGCTAGTAACATCATTGTGTGTCCCCTAGTCTTTGTACTTTTTCAAAGAGTAACCCAATTATTATTTTATATTCCTTAATGATATTCCCCCTCAGCCGTCTCTTCTCCAAGCTGAAGTCCTAACCTCTTTAGTCTTTCCTCATAGGAGAATTGTTCCATCCCCTTTATCAATTTGGCCACCCTTCTCTGTACCTTTTCTAATTCTGCTATATCTTTTTTGAGATGCGGCGACCAGAATTGTACACAGTATTCAAGGTGCGGTCTCACCATGGAGCGATACAGAGGCATTATGACATTTTCCATTTTATTCACCATTCCCTTTCTAATAATTCCTAACATTCTGTTTGCTTTCTTGGCTGCTGCTGCACACTGAGCAGAGGATTTCAATGTGTTATCCACGATGACACCTAGATCCTTTTCCTGAGTGGAACCTTGCAATGTGTAGCTATAATTTGGATTTTTCTTCCCTAAGTGCTTCACTTTGCACTTGTCCACATTAAATTTCATTTGCCATTTGCATGCCCAATCTCCCAGTTTGGCAAGGTCATCTTGCAATTTCTCACAATCCTCTTGTGATTTAACAACTTTGAATAGTTTGTCATCGGCAAATGTGATCACCTCGCTAATTGTTTCATTTCCAGGTCATTTATAAATATAAGGAAAAGCAGTGCTTCCAGAGCAGATCCCTGGGGCACTCCACTATTCACCCTTCTCCATTGGGAACATTTAACATTTAGCTCCACTCTGTTTTTTCTCTTCTTAACCAGCTGTCAATCCACAAGAGGACACTGCCCCCATCCCATGACTTTTTAGTTCCCTAAGAAGTTTCTTATGAGGGATTTTCTCATCTGCTTTCTGGAAATCCAGATATACTGTATCAGCTGGCTCATGTTTATCCACGTTTATTTACACCCTCAAAACAAATGTAGCAAATTAGTGAGGCAAGACTTCCCTTAGCTAAATCCATGTTTGCTTTGTCCCATTAAACTATGCCTATCTATATGTTCAGCAAATTTGTTCTTTATGATTTTTTCTACCATTTTCCCTGGCATGAACATCAGACTCACTTGTCTGTAGTTTCCTGGATCACCCTGGATCCCTTTTTAAAATTGGCATTTCATTGGTAACCCCTCCAGTCTTCAGGAACCATAGATACTTTATTGATAGTTTACAAGTTACTAATAGCAGGTCTGCAGTTTCATATTGCAGGAGTTTGCTACTCTTTAGTTTGTCAAAGCTTCCTTTATAGACACATAGAAAGCTCAACCACAGAAGAGATGCCACCCAGGTAGCTGCACTGCAGGTGAGACTTGAGACCGTGCCCTCCTGTTTACTTCTGTCTGTCTCGAAGGACCACCTGTAAGAGATGTAGGCGTGGTTATGGGGGTGAACTTTAATAGCATTCTTTGACTGGCTGACCTTGGTTCTTGTTCCCATCCAAGTGTCATACTTGGCTCTTCCACCCTTGTGCTATGCGTGCTATTTCAGATTCATTGCTAATTCAAGAAGAGTAGCTAAAGATGGAAATACAAGTCAACTCTTGAGCATGGACGGCTACGTCACATCTGAATGGATAACCATCCCTGTACATTACATTGCTAGACTTATCTACCCGTCAAGCATTTTAAAGCACTCCAAATGTTTCAGTATTTATATAGAAAATAAAGTGACCTGGTGACCGTTCTGTAAATCTGCAGTAGGACCTTTGGAACCGGGTAGTTTGTGTTTTATGTGCGAGCATAAAAAATTCCAATTTTGTTTGCAAATACTACAGCTGATCTCATTTTCTGAAGCAGCCTGCATATTTAGGAAAGTTCCTATACTTATTGTTTTACAATAGCTGGCTTCCAGGAGCATTGTAAGGGTTTCAATTAATCAGCTCTTTGTCAGCTGCAGCCTATGCAAATTTCTCACATGCAGCCATTCAGCGGTGCCTGGGAAAGTCCTGGATATTGGGCATTGTCTTCTGTTAGCTCCTTACTTCCACTGATGTCTTAATAGGAAAGCTAATCAAGTTTTAATATACCTCATTTCTCTGGGGGAGGGTAGAGGCACAGCATAAAGGAATAAAACAAATACCAAACAAAGTGTAAGGAATCTTAGTTTTAAAATTATTTATAAAATAAGCAGTTAGCAGCCAGCTAAGGAATTTTAGTTCTGTTTTGTTGGTTATGTGAAGAAACATTGCCAGCTCGATGATAGTAAATTCTTGTTAAGGGCATTTGCGTTAATATTAGTTTGTATCAAACCATGGACTATAGATCTTGGGGGAGAATTAGTGATTGTGTTGATTAACACTTTTAAAGAGGTGGGTTTATTCAGTTTAATGTCTTCTGGTGCTCTTGGCCATAAGAACACATGGGTATCTTAGGAAACATTTAAAACTGTGGTGGATGCATTGTTATCTTTAATATACCATTGATATACTCGGTGCTGTGGAATTATGATAATGAAAGACGAGATGAAGGGGTGAAGGCACCAAGAGAAATATTGGTTCATGATGACTGCAGTCGTGAAGAAGTAAAGGGAGCCAAGGACTGGACCTTGATAGGAAACTTCACTGAAGTAATGTATAGAGCTGTAGCTTTCAACAGCATTTATTATAGCCCATAGAGAGGTCTGATTGCCAAGCTAGTCACAATGAATATGCATAAGATATATATTTAAATACATTTCATCTAAGAATCAGGTTAACCATGGAAACGATGCCTTTTTGGGGGCCACAAGACCTGAACTGGAACAGATAAAGAAAAGGTTGCAGCTAGGGAGAAAATTTACATCTTTAAAGTACCCAATACTCTTCAAGAGAAGAAAGGAAGATACATGCCTTTGCATTACTCCCTGGTGAGACTGCAGTTTGAGTACTGTGTGCAATTCTGGTCGCCACATCTCAAAAAAGATATAGCTGCACTGGAGAAGGTACAGAGAAAGGCGACCAAAGTTATTACCAGGATGGAACAGCTCCCTGAAGAGGTTAGGGCTGTTCAGCTTGGAGAAGAGACAGCTAAGGGGGGATATGATAGAGGTCTACAAAACCATAAAAGGACTAGAATGGGTAAATGTGAATCATTTACTCTTTCAGATAATAGGACTAGGGAACACTCCACGAAGTTAGCAAGTAGCACATTTAAAACAAATTGGAGAAAATTATTTTTTGCTCAACACACAATTAAGTTCTGGAATTCATTGCTAGAGGATGTGGTTAAGGCCATTAGTATAGCTGGGTTTAAAAAAAGGTGAGGAGAAGTCCATAAACTGTTATTAATCAGGTTGACTAGGGAATAGCCACTGCTTATTACCAGCATTAGTAGCATGCATCTGTTTAATGTTTGGGTACTTGTTATCTAGATTGGCCACCATTGCATGGTGGGCTTGATGGATCCTTGGTCTGACCCAGTATGGCAACTTCTTATGTTCTTAAATACTCAGCAATCCTCCTAAAAATCTGCTCCTAATTTTTGACTACCATAGTCCTTATTGCCATGCCTCTCCTGAAGCTCTTCCAGTGGGGAAAAGGCTTCAGTTTTTCCACTCCCAGTGGTCTCTCATTACCACAGATTGCTGGGTTCTAAAGATTAAGAACTATCATCTGAACTTTCAAAATCTACTTCTCCTCATTCAGCTTACTTTGAGTAACTTCAACGTTTTAAAACAGGAAGTAACCTCACTGTTAGTGCCAGTGCAATAGAACCAGTCCTGTTTATGAAAAGGGGCATAGGATTTTATCTGAGATCTTTTTTTATCCAGCAAAGTCAGTAGACCTTTACCCTATTCTTGATTTAAGAGACTTCAATATCTCAAGAGGGAAAAATTCAAAATGAAGTGTCAGCACAATTTTTCCACACCTAAAAATTGATTGACTGACTATTCTGGATCTAAAGGATGCCTGTTTCTATTCATACTAAACACAGAAAGTATCTGAGCCTCATGATAGCTGAAGATCTTTATCAATACCATGTACTTCCCTTCGGCCTAGCAGCAGCTAATAGGGTATTCAGAAAGTGCTTGGCAGAAGAGAGGATTGAAGTTACCCATCCAAGATGGCACAGGTTTTATAGCTCCTCCGAGAAGCAGAGCATAAATTTAAATTTCAGCACTCTAAGCCTTGTTCTAATGGAACCGGTGGTGCGATTTGTGTGACAAACTCAAGATGACTGTCCATAAGAAATCAATTGACTTGCGAGAATTCCCTTTATGAGCAGCATGACGGGCAGTAAAGAGGAGCGATCAACCAGTGTTGTGAAGCTCGCGGCTCATGCCGAGGAATTGGAGGGCTGTGAGCTGCTTATGGAGGATCAGAATATGCTAAGGTGGATCTGACGAGCTGCTTTTTCAACCTTAAAGCTGATGATTTCCCCATAAAGAATGAAATAATGGCAACAGTGAGTGAGCTGTGCAGACATTTTAATGACCTGGGGCAGGGATAGAAAAGGCTGATCAACACATAAAACAGGCCGAGATCATGATGTACTTGCAATCTGAAGTGCAAAACTTCAAAGGTGCTTATAAATCATTAGCCAAGAAGCTGGAGGATATCAAAAACAGATCCTGGAGAGGCAATATAAGAATAAGGGGTGCCAGGGACTGAAGTACATGAAGAATGTGAAGTCGGGGTGAGATTTATTTGTGAGCCAGTTATAACATCTGGAGAGGCTGAGAATGAACCCCCAGCTTGAAATTGATCTGGCACATGAGGCATTGTGTCCTGCAAGTAAGAATAGACCCAAAGATATAACAGCATGCCTGCATTATTTCTATATTAAAGATATGGTGATGCACAAAGTAATGTCCATGGGCCAGATTTCTTGGAAGGGCAACCATAGAGAGCTGTCTAATGATTTGTCCTCTGCAACTTTAAAAAGACGCTGGGACCTGAGGCTGGTCACTGAGGCTCTTTGAGGAGGGAACATCGGATATAAGTGGCTATATCCCATTGGACAGGCTTTTACCACAGCACATCTAAAATTTGCATGGTGGAGGAGGCCAGTTCTATACTGAGCAAGGTGGGCAGGTGTTGGTAAACTAATACCCCCACAATGAAGAGAGACATCAAAATGGCAAAGAGTTAATAAAGGGGGGTAGAAGATTGCAGCGGAACTCTGAGAGTGATGTTCATATTCGGGGAGTGCTTACATGAAGATGGGAAACTTGTGGATCTTGGAATGGTCATGTTGGTTTTTCCTTTGCGTGTGTGCTGGTGTGAGACTGAGCAAATGAGAATGAGAGACAGCTGTGTGTGTGCCTGTGTGAGACTGTGCAAGAGTAAGAGACAGCCTGTGTGAGACTAATCATGTGAGAGGGAAGAAAGCTTGTGGGTGTGTTTGCCTCTGTGAGGCTGAGCATGTGAAAGTGAGAGACAGCGTGTGTGTGTATGTGTGCGTCTGTGTGAGACTGAGCAAGTAAGAGACAGCCAGTGTGTATGCCTGTGTGAGACTGAGCACATGAGTGAGAGATACCCTGTGTGAGACTGAGCATGTCAGAGTAAGAGAGAAGACTTGTAGGTATGTTTGCCTGTGAGAGACTGAATATGTGAAAGTGAGACAGCCTGTGTGTGCATGTACTTTATGCGACTGAGCATGTGAGTGCAAGAGACAGTGTGTGTACCTATGTGAGACTGAGGACATGTGAGTGAGAGACTGAGACTGAGCACATACGAGTGAGAGACAACCTGCATGTGTGTGTGTGTGTGTGTATTTCTGTGTATGATACAAGACCCCCCTCTTCTCCTCTTGCTAATCCAAAACAATCTCATGGCACCTTGAAATCAAAAGTTCCAAGGTACGGAGAGCAGGGGATTTTTTTTTGATTTTTTTTTAAATCGTTATTAGTTTTAATTATTGGATGTTTGCTGTTTTGAAATGTTTTATTGGCGTTTGGAACATTTTTATAAGTTTTTAATTGTTGAATGTTATTCTATTCTTCAGGTGTTATGAAATGTGTATTTTTTAATTAGAATGATTTTATTACTATTTATGGTATTTTATATATACCGGTATATATTTTTTTATGAGGAATGATGATTCTGTTTTTCCATTGTTGTATTTTCGTTTCCAGTTCAGTTTTTGTCTGTATATTTCTATTCATACTTACAGTGTGCTCTTTTATTCTGTATTTGCTGAGGGTCTGTCTGTATTCTGCATAGATTTATTTTATTTTATTTATTTAATATTTTTATATACTGATAGCCATTTACACATCGTACCGGTTTACATGGAACAAAATGGATGGCCGCAGAAAGGGCATATCCTTTACATAGAACAGTGATAAACAAAATAAATATTGATAAACAGAATAAACACAGATAAAATAAAAAAGTAACATCAAATGCTAACTTTGGTTCAGCATTTAAACCAGGAAGATAATAAATATATATACAGCTTATATAAGTAAGAATAGCATATTTACATTGCGAATAATTAGCAAGGGCGAATAATTAGCAAGATGACCAAGGTGAGGTATTCTACCAATGTGTAGCTTTGTTTAGGGATCTATAGCAGCCTGGCTTCTTTTTGGTATCTTCAGGGCCTGGTGGAATATTAGTACTTCTACCCTTTCATAAGTAGGGTTGTTACTGTTTGCGTACTGGCACTTAGTTTTGTTTTAGTATGGAGATTTTACTATATTGTGTTAATTCTTTTACTCGTGACTTTCTGAGTGCTAAGCCCACACTGAACATGTTACAATAAGCCTAATGCCATAAGGGTTCCAAGTGTCTTTTTTTTTTTTTTTTTACTTTTTTGCAGGGTTTTCTGGTTAGCAGCACAACAGTACATTTAAATATAATATACATGTTGTAAGTGATATTTTCATAGAGTGTAGCCAGATGGACTCAGGACCAATGGGTTATATGCTCCCCTTCTATCAGATGGAGACGGAATCAGATTTCAAAGCTGAAGTCACCCTAGATACACCCCTGCAGTGACCTTAGCCATTCGGTATCTCTCTGTCTCCTAGCAGATGAGGATGTGCTTTCCCTGTCAGGATCACTGACCCTATTAGAAGTCATTCTACTTTGAAATTGAAGAAAGATTGAGCCCCACTGTCCTGCAGTGATACCTAAAGGTCCCTCTCCCAGTTGGGAATTCCTGAGGTGATTTCCAAGATCCCTCAGAGATGTGCCTTGGTCTGATAGCCGGTTCCCGGCATGGACTTTGCTGCTGAAGCAGCTGAAAGGCAGTGGGTGCAGGAAGCTGAGCACGACGGTGACTGCCAAAGCCCTCCCAACCCGCAGCCGGAGACAGTCACTGTACTCAGCCAGTAAGCGCTGAGCTCAGGTAAGTAAAAAAAAAAAAAAAGATTCCTTCCAATTCAGAGATGGAGGTGTTTTGGAAAGACTTCCTCCAGTCTCCTTCCTTGGCGCGCCATATCGACGTCATTCCCGATGCCTTTGGGGTAAGGGCAAGTGAGCTTCTGAGCGGGTTGAGAAGCCCCCGGTGGGCTAGGCCCTGGTTCAGGCTCGGTAGGTACACCACATGGTAGGCCACCATAGAACATCGATACCCATGGTGCATGCCGGCTCTGCGTTCTTGCTGTACATATGTATGCGCACAACAAAACGCGAATATGTGCGCACCCAACATAGCAAACATACATACATACACGCACATCTCTCTAGGCGCCACAGCCTGTGTAGGCATCTGAAATCTTTGTGCACAAATTTTAAGCGCGAGCCGGCTGAGTATGCAGTAACCATCCCTAATGGCTCCAGCACCGAAGAAACATAAGTGCTATTCTCTCTGTGCTGCCTGTCATATTAGGGCTACACAGTCTGACCTTGATTCTTACTTATGTCAGCACTGTGAGGAGGCCCAGGGAGAGTTGGCCTCCCCAGACTCTACTAGGTCCGGATCCTCCTGCTCTGAGGGTGGGTCAGCCCACAACCTTAACTAGAAGTACCCCAGATCTGAGTAATCCCAAGGCTGGGTCTTCCATAGGAGAGGGAAATCCAGCGGTGCCTACCCTAGCACCTTTTGGGCTAGGCATGGACCCAGCTGCCTTCTCTTGGGTGGAATTTTTTCAAGGCCTTCAAGCCTTCGTACAGGCGCAGTCTGCTTCACTTGCCCCTGTGCGGATGGAACTCCACCCAGTAGGGCCTCCCTCTCCCAAGTCAAGCCTTGTCTCACTAAGGGTATCCCGGGCAGGGTCCCAGACAGCATGGACGAAGAAGAGGATCCAGATTACTTGGAAGTTGGGTAATTCCCACCAGGCTGGAGCCATATTGGACCATGTTATGTTTTTTCCATAGAGATGAATTGCCGGCCCTTGTTTTCCAGACCCTGAAGACACTGGGATTTCAGGGGGCGGACTCTGTGTCAGAACCAAAGAAGAATCCTATTCTGGTGTCTCTACGGAAAGCCTCTTGCTATTTTCCAGTGCTTGAAGCCATCCAGGAGTTAATTGATCTTGAATGGAATGCCCTTGAAGCGAGTTTTAAAATGGGTCGAGCATCAGAAGCTCTATACCCACTGGATCTGGTGGCAAGAGAACGCCTGCGTTTCCCTAAAGTGGATACGCTGGTCTGTGCTGTTTCAAAGCGAACAACTAACCCAGTGGAGGGAGGAGCGACCTTAAAGGATGAGCATGATAGGCAGATGCAGTCCATCCTCAAGCAAGCCTTTGAGGTGACAGCAATGACTTTACAGATTGTTTCCTGTTGTGCCCTAGTGGCTCACTTGTGCCTGCTCCTCTTTAGAGAAGTGGATGACTCGGGTGTATTCCAGAGAAGCTATGGAGTCCCCTGCTGCCTTTTTAGCTGATGCAGGCTTGGCCCTAGTCCGTACCTTGGCCAGAGGATTGGCCTCAGTGGTAGAGGCCAGAAGGCAACTATGGCTATGAAGTTGGTCAGCAGATACAACCTCTAAGGCAAACCTCACAAAGATGCCCTTTAAGGGATCACTCCTCTTCAGAAGCGAATTGGAAAAGCTGGCCGGTAAGTGGGGTGAATCTCCAGTGCCCCGGCTACTGGAAGATAAGAGAAAGCAGTTACAGCACCCCTCACCTATGAGGGGCCAATCCAGTGGCTCTCAATGCTTTTGGCCCTACGGAAACTCGACATTTTAGAGGTCTCGGTTTTCAGGGAGATCTCAGTACTTTCAGAGTTGACAGGCCAAGAGGAGGGGCAGCTTCAGGTTCAGCCCGAACTCCCCAATGAAGTTTTGCCGACCCATCCACGGAGCACAAGAAGCAGGCAGTGGAGTCTACCTCAATAATGCTCCTCAAATTGAGGGCTATAATTCCAGTACCTGTGTCCCAGGAAAGTACGGGTCGTTATTCAATCTATTTCATCATGCCGAAGAAGGAGGGTTCCTTTCGCCCCCATCCTGGACCTCAAGAGTGTCAACTGGCACCTACAAATAATTAATTTCTGCATGGAAACTCTGCGCTCCTGGAAAATTCTTAACCTCCCTGGTCCTTTTCCAAGGCATACCTTCATATTCCATTCCAGCAAGAACATCGACGTTTAATATGCTTTGCGGTACTGGGCCATCATTATCAGTTCTGGGCACTGACCTTCAGCCTGGCCACCACCTCCTAGAACATTTGCCAAGATTATGGAGGTCATAGTGGCGGCACTGAGGAAAGAGGAAATCCTGGCGCACTGGTACTTGGATGACTGGTTGATCCGGGTGAATTAATTTGAAGAGAGTCTCCAGGTGACCAGCAGGATGACATCCCTGCTTCAGGAGCTTGGTTGGGTCGTAAACATAGACAAAAGCAGTCTCAATCCCTCCCAGTCCTTGGAATATTTGGGAGTCCGGTTCAACACCAAGCAGGGCAAGGTCTTCCTCCCGCCCTCGTAGATAAGGAAGTTGATGTCCCAACTACAACGGCTGACAAACACGGTACGCCCCAAGGAGTGGAGCTATCTTCAGGTCCTCTGTTTGATGGTGTCAACCCTGGAGGTAGTACCATGGGTGAAGACACACATGTAACCACTTCAACACTCCCTGCTGCTATTCGATTTGCCTCTACCTACCGATGAAAGTACGTTCGCGGCTCCAGTGTTGGGTACTAGAAGCTCACTTGGGCATGGATGTAAGCCTGTCCCCACCGAACTGGCTGTTCTTCACAACAGACATGAGCCTCTTGGTTGGGGAGCTCACTATCAGGAACTGATGGCCCAGGGGCGTTGGACCAAGGAAAAAATGTTCTGGAACATAAACCGCCTAGAAGCCTGGGTAGTCAGATTGGAGTGTCTGCAGTTCAGACATATTCCAGGGTCAGGCGGTCCATGTGATGATGGACAACGCAACAACATTGGCCTACATCAACCACAAGGGGGGAACCAAGAGCCTGCAAGTGTCACTAGAGATAGATCTCCTTATGGAATGGGCGGAATTACATCTACAGATGATCTCTGCATCCCACATCGCAGTAAAAGACAACGTCAGAGCAGACTTTCTAAGCAGAGAGAGTCTGGATCCAGTAGAATGGGTGGTGTTGGCCGAAGCCTTTCAACTGGTGGTAGATCGCTCGGGCCTCCCGTCAGTTGACCTACTGCCTGCATCTTACAATGCAAAAGTTCCCTTTCGATCGACGCCCTAGTTCAGACCTGGCCAGAAGAGGACTTACTATTTGCCTGCCCTCCGTGGCCCTTGCTGGGCAGGGTCATTCGCAGGATCGAGCACCACAGGGGATTAGTCCTATTAGTAGTTCCGGATTGGCCCAGGCATCCATGGTATGCAGACATGTGGAGACCCCCTGTGCCTCCCACAACACAGGGACCTGGTCCAGCAAGGTCTAGTCCATCACGAAATTCCAACTCAATTGTCTTATGATTTGGCTCTTGAAAGGGCTCGCCTGATGAAACATGGATATTTGGCAGCAGTAATTACCACCTTGCTCTGCGCGCAGAAGTACTTTATGTCCATAGCATATGTGTAGGTTTGGAGAATATGTGAAACCTAGTGGAAGGAACATGGTGTTGCCCCTTGGACAGTCAAAATCCCACTGGTTCTGGAATTTTTACAGGACTGCTTGAATAAAGCATTGACCCTTAACTCCCTGAAGGTTCAGGTAGTGGTGCTCTCCTGTTTCAGGGGCAAGGTGAATGGAACCTGCCTATCGGCACACCTGGACATGACCCATTTTCTGAAAGGGGTAAAAACCTCTGGCCACCCCTTAGGTGGCCGGTTCCCTTTGGAATCTTAATCTAGTATTGGAGTTTTTGGCAGGGCCTTCCTTTCGTCCACTGCGTGGTCTTTCCTTGTGCTTGTTAACCCTGAAAACGGTGTTCCTGGTGGCGATATGCTTGGCTTGTCGCATCTCTGAACTAAAGGCATTGTCGTGTCAGGAATCGTTCCTCCAGTTGACTTCAGGAGCGCTACAACTTCGTACTGTTCCATCCTTCTTGCCCAAGGTAATCTCGGAGTTTCATTTAAATCAGTCCATTTCATTACCATCCCTAAATAGGCACATGGACACGGAAGAATACCGCCTCCGCCATTTAAACATCAGTAGGCTTTTAGTACAGTATCAGGAAATTTCAGAACCGGTGCATAAGAAAGGATCACTTGTTTGTTCTTCATGATGGAAGGAAACATGGCGAATCACCTTCATGAGCTACCATAGCTTGCTGGATCAAGGAGGTGGGAAAGTCATTACTCTTTCAGGTTAAAGCCCATTCCACTAGGGCTCAGGCAGTATCTTGGGCAGAAGCTAGACTGCTGTCTCCCATCGACATCTGCTCAGCGATGACATGATCCTTCTTACACACCTTCTCCAGGTTCTTTCACTTGGACGTTCAGGCCCAAGAGAACGCAGCCTTTGCAAGGGCAGTGCTAACCGGACCACGGGCAGCCTTCCACCTTGATCAGGAGGTAGCTTTTGTACATCCCATTGGTCCTGATTCCATCTGGCTACATGCTAGGAAATGGAGAAATTACTTACCTGATAATTTCGTTTTCCTTAGTGTAGACAGATAGACTCAGCATCCCACCCATGGCTGCCTAAGAAAGGTTCCAAGGAATCGTCCGTGAAATGAAAATCCATTCCAAGAGGCTATGAGTAAGCAGTCATTCATTCCCTGGATCAGGGCATCTATAATCTTGCTGGGATTCAGCATTTGTTTGGTTGAGTACAGTTACAGTTCATTTTTAATCAAGTTTAAACCAAGTTTAAACCAAGTTTTTCAATAGTATATCCACAATGACTTTTGAAGAGAATACTGAAGGGCTGAGGTCACTGCAGGGATATATCTAGGGTGACGTCATCTTTGAAACCTGACTCTGTCTCCATCTGCTAGCAGGGGAGCATATAACCCATTGGTCTTGGGTCCATCTGTCTAAACTAAAGAAAACAAAATTATCAGGTAAGTAATTTCTCCATTTTTTACCTCAGACTATACTTTTATCATTTTTCATATAAAATCTATTACAAATGCATAATTTTTAATTGTGTGGGGAGGAAGGGTGCACAAGGCTTTACAGTTCACAAGGCAGACTTCTTCACCCAGTGAGCCCAATAGGACACAACTCTTGTCCTCCATTCCTGCCGGAGCCCAGCGAGAAATGGCAATCTTTCTCTTCTGGGCTAGTGATAACTGATCCTGTCTTCCCCTGCTGGGCCCAAGAGTGACAGCAGAAGAAAAAAGGTTGGTGGCCCCATGGGGGGATAAAGAATGCAGCTTGTTCAAAAATGTATTTCTATTCAGAGAGAATACTCTTATCTTTCCCTTGTGTCATTCTTAACAATAAAAGTAAGGCTTTTTTTTTTTTTGTTTAGCTGTGGATTGTTGTGAGTGGTGTGTCCATCAGGTGTGTCACGACAGAAAAAAGGTTCAGAGACACTGCTCTAGATCAGCGATTCTCAACTGGGGTGTCGCGACACACCCGCGGCTCCCGGTGTCCCACTGGGTCCAGTTGTGCTTCCCTGTTCCCTGCCCCCACGGGCCAATGGCAAGCCTCCCTCATTCTTCCTGCCCCTGCGCAGGCCAATCAGAAGTCTCCTCCCTTCTACCTGCCAGTGGGAGTAGGAAGAAGGCAGGAAGCTTCTGATTGGCCGGTGAGGCAGGAAGAAGGGAAGTAGCTTAGGCCGGGGGTTGGGAGGAGTAGCAATGACGAAGCAAGGCCGCCACAGGATCTCATCCCTGTGGTGGCAAAGAGGAAGCCTGACCCTGGCCAAGCAAGGCCACCACGGCAGTCCATCCCCGTGGTGACGAAAAAGAAGTCCCGCTGAAGTAAAGCCGCGGCAGAACTGGAGCCCATCCCTGCAGTGAAGGAAGAAGAGGTTTGGCGGTGAGGCCCGGTGCATGCATGTGTGGGTGTGAATGGGTGTGTTCTGGTATGTGTGGGTATGAATGGGTGCGAGAGCATTTGTGTGTGATTTTGAGCTTGTATATAAGAGAGCATGTGTGTGATTGAGAGAGAGACTGGTCAGGGAGGTGACTGGTTGTGGGCGCTAAGGAAGAGGATTGAGGACAGAGCTTCAGCAGCCACTGCTGCTTCTGGTGAGTGCCATTGGCTTGCAAGAGCAAGGAGTAGGAGAGTTGCTGGAGAGGGTAAGTAAAAGTGGCTTTTTAAGTTTATTTTTCTTGAGTCACTGCCATTTTAATTATTGGGTATTATGTAATCTGTCTCTTTTGAAATATTTAATTGGTATTTGAGCAATTTTAAAATTTTTATCAGTTTTTAATTGTTGGATGGTTTTTTTTTTGTTTTTTTTTTTTTATTTATAATTTTTAAATTTACAGATAGGCAAATATTCACATTCAATTGACATTGAAATGAAATTATAAATTTCCACAGGTTATCCAAGTCTTTCAATTGTTATTATTGCAAACAATTTACTAATTATCTAACTTCCAATTAATATCTAATCCAGTTGAAATAACAAGAATATCCATTTCAGATTATCCATTTATACTTTAAGGAATCTGGTTAGAAGCCTGAGACTATAAGACCGAAATCAAAGGGAGAATAATAAAGAAAACCTTATTTATTATTTATATTATTTAACATTTTTATATACCGGCATTCGTAGGACACATCATGTCGGTTCACAAGTAACTGAGAGAGGAAATTACAATGAACCTTCCTTATATATTGTCTAATAGCACAATTCAGCTATTCCAATTCCTTTGTCCTGAGCCTTAGGTGTCTACAGGGGAGGAGGTTACAGGTTCTCGTGACTAAAAATAAACGCAATTGTTCTATCTGTGTGAACATATAAGAATCAGTTCCTCTCTTTATATTACAACGACATGGGTACTTCAACAAAAAAGAATACCCTAATGAAGTTACTCTTGATCTTAATTCAAGAAATTCATGTCTCTTATTACGTGTGGTAGGGGCTAGGTCGGGAAAGATCTTTACATCTTGTCCATAATATGGAGTAGGGAACTTCTGAAAGTATATTTATTTATTTATTTATTTATTTATTTACTTATTTAAACATTTTTATATACCGGCATTAGTTGTGGACATCATGCCGGTTTTCAGCAAACGGGTTAAGCTAGGAAATTACATTTTAACAGGGAAATCGAAACTGGGAAGGGGGTAACAAGAAGTATAAAAGAATAGAAATAGTAACAATAACATGGTTCCTCAATATGAGATAAGAGAGGATAACAAAATATGGTTCCTCAATATGAGGAGCGAGAGAGTAGACGCAAAGTTGTCTATTTTTGGGAAACGGTGTGGTAGCCTTTTATTCTGGGTAAACTTGTCTTTTATTCTGGGTAAGCTTGCTTGAACAACCATGTTTTCAATTTCTTTTTGAAGTTGTTCATACATGGTTCGAGGTGTAGGTCAGGTGGCAGTATACTTTCATTAATTTGGTTATATCAGAAGTAGTAATAAATGAGACAATTAAAGTTTCCCTGTCTAATACCTGCACAGAAGAATCCTCCAAAAAACTTGTTAAGTTTGCTGGAATTATTGGGGTAACTGTTGAGGTTCTTTTTTTCACAAAATAACAAGAATTGATTGATAACATATTATTTTCATCAGAGAACCCCAGAACCTCAACTAAATACCTCTTAAATGTCAAAAAGGGAATTTCACCTGCTACTTTAGGAAAATTTGTAACTCGCACATTTAAATGTCTAATATTATTCTCTATTACTTCTAGTCTTCTAGAGCAGGCTAATTGATCTTTTACCAAACTGTTGCTCACACTTTGTAGCGATTTTATATTAGTTTCTACTTGTTCTATTCTGGTAACTACTTCACCTGTTTGCTTCTGTACACCCTGAAATTGTTGTTGTACATTTAAGGAAACTGAATCTATTTTCTTTTCTAGTCTATCTATAGTGGCACTTAAACCATTAACCAAGTCCCATATAGCACCTAGTGTTACCGTCTCTGGCCTGATTATTTTAGGCCTCGCTTCCTCTGGACATTCAGTGTTGAGGGTTCCTTAATGTTGAATGGCTGAAGCACCAGCTTCCTCCTCCTCTTCTGATTCCAGAACTGAGATGGCTCCTTCAGAGGTTTGGAGTCGTTCCTCCTCTGCGGTAGATGTTGTAACAGCCACTCCATTTGCGCCGTGTTGAGCTGGAGGTGGACGTGCATCAGGACTTAGAGAGGCCTCGTCCAGGGGAGCCCCCAGTTCTCCTACTATGGGGCTTCCAACGGGCTCACCGGAACTCTCTGTTTTTTCAAGATGCATCATAAACCTGTCAATTTCTAATTGGAGAAGGGGGGGTAAGGGTTCTGGGGGGAAATACCCTTACCTTCCCCTTTCTTTTAGGTGGCATAGTTCACAACAGAAATCCGATCGTTTAGACTTGTGCTGAGTTATAGTTCAAAGTCTCAGGATAAAGAAGACAGCAGAGCTACCCTCCAATCCGGCAAATCCAGACAAAGCCAGACTAAGCTGCGCGCACCCCTTAGGCGTGCACGGCGGCGGTGCGCCGCAAAGGCGCCGCCTTTGAGGCGTGCTTCGGCTCCTCCCACTGGCTTCCGGGCTTGGGGGAGGTGGATGTCCCGGCCGATGCGGAGCGCAGCTGACCTGTCTCCCCTTAATTGTTGGATGTTATTCTGTTCATCAGCTGTTTTGTAACATTTATTAGAAACGTTTTACAGTTATTTCTGTGTGGGGATCTATAGCAGCTTGGCTTCTTTTGTTTTCATAATAGGAAGTATATTGGTGTTTAGGGCCTGGTTTAATATGTGTAGTGTTACCTTTTCATAGATAGGTTGTTATATGTTCCATAATGCAGGTGTAACATTGTGCGGCTTAGTTTGTGTGCATTATTGCAGATCCTGGGACTATGTTAGGTGCTATATTTCTCTTTCCATTTCTCCAGGTTTGCACTGCATGCAGAGTGGCTTTTTTGGTTTTCCATTCCAGTTTCTGTCTCCATATTTATAAAGTTTGGTCTTTCTGTTCTTGCTGAAGGTAGGTTCTGTGTGTGTGACCGAGGTGAGGTATTTTACTAGCATGTAGGCAATTGTATCAATCATATTTGTTGTGTTTACTCAATAGGATATGCATTAGTGGTAAATTATTGCCTTTTCAAAAGGAAGGCTATTGTGCTTGGTAGTAAAGGGAGTTTGTTTTGCTTTTACTGAGATGTCACCAGACATGGTATTGTGAGTTGTATGGGTAATGACCTAGTTCTGTTCTGACCCATTGTTGGTGGTTGAGGAGGTTCCCGTGGATGCAGAGTGTATGTTTACATTTAGCCCAGTGACTGTCACATGTTCAGCGTGTCACACATGTGAGAACCATCTGTCAGGTGTGTCCCAGCCGAAAAAAGGTTGAGAACCACTGCTCTAGACTATTGATATTTTTTGAGATATTGCGTTGTAAAGAGATTAAAGAACAAGGGTTGATATCTTGAATTTACTTTTTGCTATCTGCACGGGCCGATACAGAAAACTTCGCGGGAGAGCCGGCGAGCACCCACTCTCCCGACGCGTGCCCAGGCCACTCTCCTGGGCGCGCGATTCAGGAAGCCCAGGTATGCAAATTAGGGCCCGCGGTAAAAAGGAGGCACTAGGGACACTAGCACGTCCCTAACGCTCCTTTTTGACAGAAGCGGCGGCTGTCAGCAGGGTTGACAGCCGACGCTTAATTTACTGGCATCGGTTGTCGAACCCGCTGACAGCCACAGGTTCTGAAAACGGACACCGGCAAAATTGAGCGTCCATCTTCCAACCCGTGGGCAGATTTTTTATTTTTATTTTTTTTAGATTTTTACTTTTTTTTTTTTTTTTTTTGGGCCTCCAACTTAATATCACTATGATATTAAGTCGGAGGGTGTACAGAAAAGCAGTTTTTTCTGCTTTTCTGTACACTTTCCCTGTGCCGGCCGAAATTAACTTCTGCCTTTGGGCAGGCGTTACTTTCTGTATCGCGCGGGAATAACTAATAGGCCCATCAACATTCATTTGCATGTTGCAGGCGCTATTAGTTTC
Organism: Rhinatrema bivittatum; assembly: GCF_901001135.1. Classification (NCBI taxonomy): domain Eukaryota; kingdom Metazoa; phylum Chordata; class Amphibia; order Gymnophiona; family Rhinatrematidae; genus Rhinatrema; species Rhinatrema bivittatum. Next base: position 486,380,094 of record NC_042618.1, on the reverse strand, counting down.
GGGGGGGGGGGGGGTTGGCCACGCGTTTTCCACACGCTATTACCCCTTACTGTATAAGGGGTAAAAATAGCACGTTGAAAACGTGCGGCCAAACCGGGGCTAAAAACGCTCTCGGCCGAGCGCACCATACTGAATCGGCCCGTATATCAGATGATAGTAAATCTAAATATCTGGTTTTGTGGGAAGGGGATTTGGAAGCAATATTAGATGAGGAGGCATGAGATAAGACCTTTGGAAGGACTGCAGAAAATTCTATCTTAAGTAGGATAGTAGAGAATAGTGTTAGTCCTATTCAGATGGGATATGACTCCTCATAAACTGCATAAAATCTACCCAGCGCAGTCAGATGCCTGTTGGTGATGGTGTGGCTGTTGGATCTTTTTATCATTTGTACAGTCAGTTGTTTTGGGATGATATTCAGCATTTAATTGAGGACATATTAACAGTGATAATACCTAAGGATCCTAAATCTTTTCTTCTTTCTATATTCCCTTCTGATTTACCTATAGCAAAGGTGTGTCTGTTGGCTCAAATTATTTTTGCAGCAAAATGTAAGTTGGCTGCTCATTGGGGAAAGGTTTCCATATCTTCGTTAATAGCTATGCTCAATTGACTGTGGAATGGTTTCTGTATGGGCAAATTAACAGCTCTCTGTAAGGATAAACTAAAGTCCTTTATGCTTATTTGGAGTCCTTTTATTAAATGGTGTACTCATATTCATTGATATATGTTGTGGAAAGTGATTTATCCCTTACTTTTTCATTTCATTGTCTCTACAAGATATTTTGTTCAAATATTAGAAGTCTGCTGACTACAGTAATTATAAGGGGGGCATGCAGAAGGGTTAAGTGGGATGGGGGGAGGGAGGGGGACAGACTAGATAATGTTGTATATTGGAAAAACGTTTGCACCATATTTTCTTTTATTGTCTATGTAGTGTGTTTTATCTGTTGAATTATAGTCAACATTGTTGTGTTGTGTTGTATTGTATTGTGTGTTTAATAAAGATAAAATTTAAAAAAAAGAGTGCTTGGCAGTAGTATCTGTTTCCCTACTTAAACAACTGGCTAATATCAAGCAGATCCTGGCAAGAAGCAAATCTGTCCACTGTTTATTCACTCCACCTTTCTATCGCTAGGGCTAATCATCAACTTCCAGAAGTCCAGTCTGACTCCAGCTCATCAATTGGACTTCATAGGATTAAATTTGAACACACTAAAGGAAAAAAGCTCTTCTCCCTTGACAGAAAATGTTCATTATATTTTGCATAATATAGTCTTTGGCCACTCAAATTTTATTATTGGCCAGTGTTTTTATGGCCACCATTCATATAAGAAAACACGTGGATGGATCGGTGTAAAACAGATTTTATTGAAGCTTGCCCGACTCTGGCCGAGTTTCGCTCAAAGAGCTGCCTCAGGGGCTTACAAGCCACTCGATTAGGCTTGAATCATCACAGAGTTGACATATGACGAAGTAAAAGAGGATAACACAGTAGATTCCTCTAGAGTAATGTACAAATCCAATGAACGCTCAGCATGGATGATCGATCATCATCATCCATGCTCAGCGAAACTCGGCCAGAGTCGGGCAAGCTTCAATAAAATCTGTTTTACACCGATCCATCCACGTGTTTTCTTTGCTGTCAGCCACCTTGGATCGGCTACCGGTTTGTTTTCTTGGACCACCATTCATATAATACTGTTTGTGAAGTTGCATATGAGACACATAATAGCACTTCAATGGAGCCAACATTGTTAGCCAGTGTCTCACAAGATATGTCTCTCTAGACATCTCATTCATTTGTTGAGATGGTGGACGCAACCTTCAAATCTTCTTTGCGGTTAATCTTTTAATCCTCTGAAGACTCAGCAGCAATTGACTACAGATACCTCCATTCAAGGTTGGAGAGTGAATCTCAATACTGGGCTCTCTGGCAACTCGGACCATGCAAGTGCAAAGACTTCACATAAATCTTTTGGAGCTAAGAGCGATATTCAAGGCTTTTCATGTCTTCAGGCTATGGTTGAAAGGAATGGTCATAGAAATCCAGTTAGGTAGCAGTGTATCACATAAACAAGTGGAAACAAGGTACTCAAGATTTTGCAAGGAAATATGCAGTATTTGGAATTGGGCTATCTCACAGTACATTTCTCAATGCCATACATCTTCAAGGCGGATACTTTGAGTTGTTACATTCAGCCTCACAAATGGTTGCTTCATCCCAGCACAGCTGTTATGCTCAGGCTTGTGGACCCTTGGGCCGACGAGGGGATATACACCTTGCGGAGGATCCGTAGGTTCTCTCGTCGAGTGGCGAGGCAGGACAGAGGAGGAGAGCAGCTGACCCTTGGCACTGAAGACAGAAGCTACTGTGGAGACAGACAAGGAGATGAGCGGATGAGCAGGCTTCACCACTGGTGGTCTGCAGTCCCCCCGGGAGGAGCCCATAGGGACCCGGGCCGCTGGGACTTAGGTGGGCCCTTGGAGACGGTGGTCTTGAAGGAGTCCTAGGTCAAGTGCCAGAGGGTCGAAGCTCACCAGTCCGAAGTCGTGTACCAGAGGATCACCGCTTGCCAATCCGAAGTCGGGAACCAGAGAGAATCACCGTAAGCCAATCCAAACTCAGGAACCAGGAACACCAAGACGAAACAGGAACCAGAGTCCGAGCACAAGGAACTCACCGAAGCAAGCAGACTAGAAAGCGTTGGAGGACGTTGCCAAGTCGAGGAATGAGCAAAGGAAGCCTCCTTAAATACTTCCTCTGCTCTGGATCATTGGAAGCAGGTGAGTATCATTAAAGGGATCAGGTCCCTTTAAATCCAGCAGGGGGGCGCGGCCTCGCGCCTAAAGATGGTGGTGGCCATCTTGGATTTCCGAGGAGGAGGAAAGCCAGCAGAACTCCGCGAGGGAGGAGCAGGGACGGCTCCCCAGCGGGTGGCCAGACCGCGGACCATCCCCGGGGTGATGGGCACCGGCCCTGGGGAGTGTTTCAGGAGCTGCCACGGTGGGTCGCCGCCTTGGTGGAGGTATGGGGCTGCGCCCGTGGATGGCCACGGGCGCGGAACACAACAACAGCACAGTTTCTCTTTCACTTGTGGGGAGTTCTGCAGAAAGATCTCTTTGTAGCCCTGTTCGACTACAGCTTCCTCTATTGCGCCAAAAAAATTGTGCCCAACTGCTGAGCATCAGGTGCCTTTTCCATTTTATGTAATCAAGGACTGATGTATGCTTTTCCACTAATGCCACTCTTATCCAGAACAAGCCATGAAAAGACAAAGTAGATATGTTACCTATAGCTCTTTTTTGGCCACATGAGATATAGTTTCCATGGCTTCAATACATAGCATTTGCTCTACCAGTACTCGTAAAAATATTCCCAAATCTATCTCAATACAATGAAACACTGCTTCAATCTCGTAACATTCACAGCATGAATATTGAGAACAGGATAGTTCAAACTATACCCTTTCCCTCAGAAATCAAGATAATTATTCTCGCAGCAAGACAGCCTTCCACCAGAAATTTTTACAACTTCACATGGAAACGATTTTCCATCTGATGTACATCATAGAAAGAAGATCTGGTCCTCTGCTCTAATTCAGCTCTTCTTCAATATCTGCTCAGCTTCTCCAAGTCAAGGTTGAAGGCTGTTTTCATTAGTGTGCTTAAGTGCTATAGTAGCATACCACCAAAACTTACAAGGTCTTCCAATCTCTCATCACCCAATATTAAGATTCTTTAAGGGTCTTTTCCATCTTCATCTTCCTGTAAGAATCCCTCTTATTTGATGGGATCTAAATGCTGTCCCTATAATATCAATAACAACCTATTTATTGACCTTAATTGCTATGTAAGTACAGTCTGGAAAGAATCAATGAGCTGGACACACATCTCCAAAATTCCCACCAGTTGCTTCTCCTCTCTTATTCCTCCTCCTAATTCCATTCTCCCCTTCTCTTCCTAGTCTTCTAACTATTTGTACATGTCCTCTTATCATTCTTCTGTTGCTTCTCTCATCCCCTTATCTGTCTTCCTATTACATCTTTCCCTATCTCCCTCCCTTATTTATTGTCTTGTGCTTTTTACTCTTCCCCATCTTTTCCCTAAGCCATCTTCATGTTTCATCTCATTCCTTATTTTCTTGCTTTTCATAGAGGTTTAGAATGTGACAGCAGATATCTTCACCCTTGTTTTCTTCCTCTGGGACTGGGCTATGTTGCCTTCAAGTATCATGGAGAGCATACAGAAAAGAAATGTTAGGCACAAAGTGGTTTAACCTCAAGCATCCTGATATCAGGCTTTGGAAAGGTTTATTCTTTTACATTTACATTTATTTAAATTTATGAATCGCTTAACACTAAAAATAGGTCTAGGCGATGTACAAGGGAACAGTCATAAAATCCAATAATAAAGCAAAATAGCATAAAACACTAAACCTAAGGCTTGACAACAGATTTAAAATTAAAACATAATCAGTTAATAAATAAATAAATAAATAAAGCAATACAAACTTTTACTCCTTAGGAGTCTGTGGTTTGATTGTCCCTCAAGAAGACATGCCGTTCTGTGACACTGGAATATGTCCTGATATCATCATGAATCCACATGGCTTCCCATCAAGAATGACGGTTAGTTATAGATTTAATGTTTTGGTAACTTATGTAAACTGAGATCCACATTGAGAGATTTAATGTGATGTGATGAATAAGAGATGATAGGATGGGCTGTGTTTTGAGCAATGGAATGGCAGAGCAACAAACCTTGCAGTTAAAGGGAATGCACTAAATATGATACATTTAGATATCGGTAAAGCTTTTGATTCTTATTTTACATGATATAAATAAACTAAAAAAAACAGTTTAGGATATACAGTTTACCTGGGTGGAAAACTGGTCAGAAAAATTAACTTGGAGTAGTTATTTAATGGCTGGTTCTTATCCAGCTGATAAAGCCCCTTTCAGTCCTTTGACTTTTGTGTGCTCATCCAGAAGGTTTTTCATGATGGTTACTTCTCCCCAAAGAGTTAAGTTCCAAGGCCTTAGTGACTTATCCACCTTTATACTAACGACTTCATTCCAAGTTCCTGCCCAAGGTAGATTTTTGCCTTAACCAGTTAATCAACCAACATTTTTCTCCAGGCCACAAGTTCATAGAGGTGAACAAGAACAGCTTGGATTGCAAGAGAGCTGTTGTATTCAAAGCTCATAGAAAGTCCGTCCAACTTTATTTTGAGCTGAACAGAACTGAGATTACAGTAACCAAGTGTAGCTTTGTAAGTGAATAGCAGATTGCATTTCTTTGTTATGCCCAGGCAGTCTGACTCTAGAAGGGCATGTAAGTTTCATAATAAATAATATTAGAACTGTGGCAGTATCGTGGCAGTCTATGACCAGCCTTTATTGAAAAGATCTGTAAAGCTGCAATGTGTAGCTCAGTCCACACATTTACATCTCATTACTGTTTGGACACTGATTCCTGTTGTAACAGTAGGTTTGGTCAGTCTATCCTCCAAGGTCTGACAATGGGAAGAGTCCAACTCTATCCTCTCTAGGACCCATTTTTAAATTTCAGGTTGACGTCCTTATTAGAAATTTAAAATAAAAGGAAAATTTGAAAAATTGTTTTTTTTAACGACCTAAGAATCACATTCTTCTTGCCCTTTAGTGGTTTGGTGGTTGTTTTTCCCCTTTTTGGTTAAATAAAACCCTTAGGGGTGGATTTATCAAAATGCGGTAAGTACCGCATGCGATAGCAAAAGGGGCGTGTTTTATGCTAATATAGCATTTATCGCTAATAACCTGTGCGAAGAGCTAAGTTAGTGCAAATTGCGATACCATTTTCAGATTCTGCGATAAGCACGAGACCTGTTGTATTTCCTTCATTCAACCACCAGACACACAGGAGAGAGAGAAAGAGAGAGAGAGAGACTGGCCATAATGTCATGGCCCATAGGTAGGTATTTGTATCCCTATGGTAGGCCCAGCTAGTAACTCGAGGTGGGGTTTAGGTAAGAGTGTAGGGGGTTAGGGGTCACTTTGACATTCTACGTGACACCTACGAACAGAACAGTGGTCTCTTGTGAAGATTTGCTGGCCTTCGGAGTGAGGAAACTCACTCCAAGATGAGATTTGGGCAAGGTTCTCTCAACCTAGCTTGATGGAAAGAGAGTTTAAGGCAGGGGTAAGCACCTGCAGTCCTGGAGTGTTACACGTCAGTCGGGTTTTCAGTAAATCCACACTGAATTTATATGCAATAACCCGATGGAGCTGCAGCACGCGAGGACTGCCGGTTTTTTTAGCTGATTTTGCACTCTTTGGTACCTTGAGCTGTTTGTAAGTCTTGTCCTGTGTTCTGGTCCCCAGGTGGGGAAACTGATTGAGCTTCTCGCTGGCAAGGCTGGGGTTCTGGATGGCAGATTTCACTACGGCACAGCATTTGGAGGCAGCAAAGTCAAGGACGTTTGTGAAGATCTCGTTCACTATGGCTACAGCTATCTTGGGAAAGACTATGTCACATCTGGCATCACAGGGTAAACCCCAACAGCTGTTATAGAACGTTTTAAATGTAAAAGCTTGAAGTCTGCCACAGTGAGCAAATTTATATTCTTGGATTGATTTGAAACAGTGCACTTGCCAAGATTGGGCAATGATGCTGAAGTAGCGCACAAGAATGAGTGCTGCACTTCCTGTGACAAATAATGATGGCAAAAGACCATAAATGGCTGTCAATGCTCTCAAGCACAAGAGAGTGCTACAAGATTAATTTTCCCTAGAAATAGGAGAGCATTGAAGGCTGTCAACAATGGCTTCCCTGATGAGAGGCTGTACTGCCTCTTCTGTGTGGGAAGAAGCATGGAGAAAGACTGATGGATGTCAATAACAAACCAATAGCCCTAATTCAGTCTCTTTAAAAATTAGTATAAATGAGCTTTTTACAATAATTCAGAATTTAAATCCCCTGCTAGCCATTGTCTCAGAATATAGGATTAGAAATGACTTGCTTCCTAGTATTCAGTGATCTTGTTTGATGAATGAGCTTGCATAAAGTGCAGGGGTTTTTGTCTTTTCTCTAGGGAGCCCCTGGAAGCATACATCTACTTTGGGCCAGTGTATTACCAGAAACTGAAGCATATGGTGTTGGATAAGATGCACGCGAGAGCTCGGGGACCCAGAGCTGTCCTTACCAGGTACATACTATGGTTGATCCTATAGATTGCCCCTTACTATCTCGCCACATTCAACCGCATTCTTATACTATGGTTGATCCTATAGATTGCCCCTTACTATCTCGCCACATTCAACCGCATTCTTATACTATGGTTGATCCTATAGATTGCCCCTTACTATCTCGCCACATTCAGCCGCATTCTTATACTATGGTTGATCCTATAGCTTGCCCCTTACTATCTCGCCACATTCAGCCGCATTCTTATACTATGGTTGATCCTATAGATTGCCCCTTACTATCTCGCCACATTCAGCCGCATTCTTATACTATGGTTGATCCTATAGATTGCCCCTTACTATCTCGCCACATTCAGCCGCATTCTTATACTATGGTTGATCCTATAGATTGCCCCTTACTATCTCGCAACATTCAGCCGCATTCTTATACTATGGTTGATCCTATAGATTGCCCCTTACTATCTCGCAACATTCAGCCGCATTCTTATACTATGGTTGATCCTATAGATTGCCCCTTACTATCTCGCAACATTCAGCCGCATATTTCACAAGAAATAAAGAACACACTTGGAGGAGAAACCCATCCCCCACAACATTAGCTATTTGTAAAACCTCCCTCAATGCTTATAGGATCACCATACTGAGAACAAAGAGAGATTTTTTCTCAAAAAAAATACATCATTTCATATTTGATTCAAAAGCACTTTTCTCCTACGTTTCAGCTCTCACTAAACTATCACCTCCTACCATTCCTGATGATCAAGCACTCAACAAAGCATCAGAACTAGCAGAATACTTTAAGGATAAAATTGACAAACTGACTATCTCTTTCTCATCATCTTTTTCATATCCCCCCATTCCCTCACATTACCTCACCTCAACTAAATACAACGCTGGAAACTTTCGAGACCACTTCAGCACTTGAGATAGAAAACATACTTAAAAAAATGAAACCGTCATCTCATCCCTTAGACACAATTCCTACTAACCTTCTCATCGCAATAAGAAACTCCATATCAAAACCAATTGCAGACATCATTAACTGCTCTCTCTCCCAGGGTCTAGTTCCTGACCAACTTAAATTAGCCATTCTCAAACCTCTACTTAAAAAACCTAACCTTCCAACCACAGATCCAGCTAACTTCCGCCCAATAGCTAATCTGCCATTGATCGCCAAACTTATGGAAAAGATAGTCAATAAACAACTATCTGAATATTTGGAAGAAAACAACATTCTTGTATCTTCCCAGTATGGCTTTCGGAAATCGTTAAGCACTGAATCTCTCCTTATCTCTCTTACCGATTCTATTCTATCTAATAGGGACAAAAAACAACCACATCTTTTGATACTACTAGATCTCTCTGCAGCCTTTGACACTGTCAATCATTCATCTCTATTAAAATGTCTGGCAGATATAGGCATTAAAGGAACAGTCTTCAGCTGGTTCAAATCCTTCCTAGCAAATAGACAATTCAAAGTAAAGATTAACAACAAAGAATCACAACCGATCCCTTCCAACCGGGGGGTCCCTCAGGGTTCCTCCCTTTCCCCTACCCTCTTCAACATTTACCTCTTACCTCTATGTCATCTACTTACTAAACTAAACCTAACTCACTATCTCTACGCGGATGACATCCAGATACTCATCCCAATCTCAGAATCCTTACAAAAAACCTTGACTCACTGGAACAATTGTTTGCAACAGATCAATCATCTTCTCTCCAGCCTTTGCCTCATTCTTAACAATAACAAAACTGAGATCCTAATCATCAATCAAGACATCAACATCAAACTTCTAAACCCAGCTGACCTACTCAACTCATCCACTCCCATATTAAATCACTCACCACATGTTCGAGATCTAGGTATCATGCTAGACAATCAGCTCAATTTTAAAAAATTCATAAGCACAACCACCAAAGACTGTTTTTATAAGTTACAAGTCTTAAAAAAATTGAAGCCTCTTCTTTATTTCAATGATTTTCGGATGGTCCTACAAGCCATTATTCTATCAAAAGTCGACTATTGCAATTCGCTTCTCTTTGGCCTTCCATATTCATCCATCAAACCCCTCCAAATGCTACAGAACTCTGCAGCCAGAATCCTTACCAATACGAATAAAAGAGATCACATCACCCCCATTCTCAAGCTCCTCCACTGGCTGCCTATAAAGCAAAGGATCCTATATAAAGTACTCATCGTAATTCATAAATCCATCCACAATATCTCTCCTCTTCAATTATGTAACCAACTACGCCCTCACTCCACCTCTAGACCCATCAGAGGAGCATATAAAGGCACACTCTATGTACCTTCAACAAAATCCTCGCATTATAAACGTGCCATATCTACAGCAGGCCCCATTCAATGGAATGCGCTCCCACCAGACATTCGGCTTGAGCTCTGCCACTCTTCATTCAAAAAAAAAACTTAAAACCTGGCTCTTTAGCCAAGCTTTTCCAGGACCATGATCATCATTTTTTCCCCTCCAACCAGCAAGAGCATATCTTCTTCACAAACCCCCATTTTCCATACCACTACCTACTTCGGTATCTAATCTCTTGCTGTAGGACACTTGAGACTTTCTCACTTATACGTTATAATTTTTATGCTCAATAAGACCTGTCAACTTAATTGTTTAAGTCTTTTTCTTTTCTTTCCTTTATCTTTTGGTCATCAATGTTACAACGTTATTGTTAAATTTTGAACTTATGTACTCTGTTCCAAGTTTCATAACCTTGTTCTATGTAATGCCTTTTGGCAATTTTCATGTTCTGTTTCAATGTAAACCGATGTGATCTTTATTTCATATAGGAACACCGGTATATAAAAATCTAAAAATAAATAAATAAATAAATTCTTCCTAATTTCTTTTCAGGTCCCATCAGAATCCGTTATGAACTAATCTGTGAAATAAGTTTCAAGTCAGGATGGGCCTTTACCATTCTTTGGTGGTTTCCCTTAGGATTCCTACAGGAATCAGTTCGTATATAATAACTCAGGCCTGTTCATGTCCCATTGCTAAGCTCCTGCTGGAGAGATATTAAAGATCAATATGCAACTGGCCATTAAAATGCCATTTTATTAATTGCCCCCTTTCCTGGATTTCTCTGGGCCTTTTTTGATTTTTTTCTTATAGCAATCTCCGGTCATAGTCGGGTTTTTTTGTTTGTTTTTATGTAGATCTGTTTACATAGGACTGTTGTCTAACTCACAGATCACATCTGCTCAGCTTATTGCTTAAGAATTTAAGCAGTTTTGTTAATTGTTAAGTTTTGCACTATAAAAATGTATTAGGATTCAGTAGACAGTAGTGCCCGCTGGTATTTGCTCCTGAAAAACTCATTCTCAGATTTGCATTCTGTTACAATTACTTTACACCACTGTTTTTCAAACTGGGTTCTCTGACCTTAACCCAAAGGTTCTATGGTGCTGCCTGCCCGCCCCCATTTAACTATTCCCTTTCAGCACTGTTGGCTGTCAGTGAATTTGAGCCATCTGCTACCTGAATTCCCACACAGTTCTTCCAAGATTGTATTCAGGCACAGCACTGCTCAGATCACTGAGAGCCACACAGTGCTGAAAGGGATTAGCTGTCACAGAAGCATCGACAAAAGGGGAAGGGAGGGAACAGGGTGGTGGAGGCTGACTAGTGATGGCTGGCTGGGAGGATCTGAGGATGCATGATCATGAATTGGGAGGCTTGAAGAGGCTGGAGAAGCTTTATAAGGGCACTGTAAGGACATTCAGAGATGGACTCTTCCTTCTCTTCTCTCCTCCCCCTCTCTCCCCACACACACACCCTAGAGGAGGGCTTCCAAAAACTGTTGCTTGGGACCCCCAAATGGGGTCATAACGGCTTCAAACAGAAGCACTCTTCAGGTGCCAGCAGCATTAATAGTGGAAGTCATTATGGGTCCTTTGAACAAGCAAGTGTTCACAGGCACTTCCTTTGCATTAGTTTTTGTGGATACATTTTCAATGGCTGGGGGAGGTTTCCACTGCTCTTCTCTCATCTTCTACCATTGATCCTACCCAAGAGAAAAATATTGCTCCTGTTGTCAGCCTGTCCTCTTTTCCATCAGTTATCATTCACCTTTGCAATTGATCCTTGTCAGGGGGATGTTTGGCAGGGAGGCCGTTTGAAGGGAAGGATCAGATGTAGGAGGGGTTTGAGGGTTGGAGCAGGTGAGAGTGAGAGCAGATGAATGACAGAAGATTGACTGGGAGATGTAAGTTAGGAGCTGAGGGATGTGAAAAAAATTGAGGGGAGGAGGAGGAGAGAGAGGGGATGACAGGATCAATTGTATGTTATAAATTGCTTGGGATGAGAGGAAAATGGCTGGAGGTGTGGGAAAGGATGAATTAGAGAGATGAGCTGAGGGATGTAAGAATAACAGCTGGAGGGCAGAGGTTGAGAGGGGGTCTGCTGGGGGAGAGGGGGGAATGCTTGGGAGAAAGGATTCTGTTATGTTTTAACTTGATTTGTGGGCCCATGGGTCGTGGAGAGAGCTGACTCCACCCACAGGGAGGAGCCCTGTGGGGACTCTCCACGACAGGCGGGATCTCAGTAGTGATGGACACAGGAGTCAGAGAATATTTATTATACAGCAAAGAGAAACCCGAGGAGCGGGTTGTAAATTCAGTCCTGGAATTAGAAGACCTGGGATGGATTCTCCAGTAGTGGTCCATAGAGCGGGGTAACCCGGGGAATCCTTGCTTCTTGATAATCTTGTGCGTGATAGCTCTGGTAATGATCCGTCGTGCGGGGTAGGCCGGAGGCAAATGTGAGTAACTGATACAAGACAGCATAAATCTGGTAGTGGTCCGCAAGGCGGGGTAACCCGGAAAGTGCTTGCTTCAGATATAGCTTGTACGTTGTAGCTCTGGTAGTGGTCCACAGAGTGGGGTAACCCGAGGATCCCACACAGCAGGATAGATGAGGTAACGAAGAGTAGGTCTTGTACTCACAATGCAATAGAGAATACGTAGCAGCAGCGGAGATCTGTTGCAGGAGAACTCACATAGCTGAAGAAGGTGAGACAGGCAGGAGAGGGTCTCCAAGGAGCGGATAGCTGTGAGTGCAGAAAGGCCCCCGAGGAGCGGGTACCTGAGTCACTCAGCCAGGAACACCGGTACAGCGATGCAAAGCGTCTCAGAGAAGGAATAGCAAGATGGAATCCTTGCTAACTCGTAGGTAGGAAAGTCCGGTTAGTTTAAATACACGTAGGCAGTGACGTCATGCGGAGGGGACGCCCCTGAGGTTCCCGCCATGACGTGCACAAAAAGGAGGCAGGCGCGCGCGTCCTAGGTTACTCCGGGTTCAAGATGGCGACCGGGATCGCCCTCACCGTCCCGGGAACGCCAAGGAGGTCGGCGTGCAGAGGCAGAGATGGCCATCTTAGCCAGAATCGAGGCTACTAGGCAAAATGAGGTGAGCAGCAAAGGTCGCAGGCGTCTGCAACTGGGCGCAACAGTACCCCCCTTCTTAGGGCCCCTCCCAGGGGGTTTCGGCTTCCTTGGGTGAGTTAAGTGGAAAGGATGTAACATGTCTTTGTCAAGGATATTGATGGTAGGTTCCCAGCTGTTTTCCTCAGGGCCGTATCCTTCCCATGAAATTAAGTACTCCCAATGCTTTCCTCTCTTACGCACATCCAAAATGTCATCTACTTTGTATGCGATTTCCTCTTCAGCATCCAGAGGCTGTGGATCAGGAGCCTTGCGAGAAAATTCAGAGAGGATGAGAGATTTCAGCAGTGAAACGTGGAAAGCGTTGTGTATCTTCATTGATGATGGTAACTTTAGGCTGTAGGTCAGAGGACCTAGGCGGCGAAGGACAGAGAAGGGTCCAATGTAGCATGGAGCGAATCTAACTGAAGGTAATTTGAGGCGAAGGTACTTGGTACTGAGCAGACCTTGTCTCCTGGCTCAAACTGAGGTGCTGCTCTGTGATGTGCATCGTATTGCTTTTTGGCCCATTGTCTTGCTTTGTGTAGAAGATCCTTAGTTTGAGTCCAGAGTTGGTGAATCTCCTCACCTGTAGCCTGAGCCGCTGGTGATGTACCTGTCAAAGGTATAGGAAGTGGTGGTAATGGTTGATGACCATAAGCAATCTGGAATGGAGTGGATCCAGTGGCAGAAGCAGGATGAGAGTTCAGGGTGAATTCAGTCCAGGATAAAAGTTCTGTCCAATCACTCTGCCTGGTGTTGACATAGGCACGAATGAACTGTTTGAGAGTCTGATTCATTCTTTCTGTTAGCCCATTTGATTGGGGGTGATACGCTGATGTCAGGGCTAATGCAATGTCAAATTTATGAGACAGTGCCCTCCAGAACTTGGCGATGAATTGAACCCCTCTGTCGGAGATGATGTGCTTAGGCATTCTGTGCAGGCAGAATATATGTCGTATGAACAGTTCGGCAAGTTCTGGGGCAGATGGTAGTCCGGGTAAAGCCACAAAGTGTGACATTTTTGAGAAGCAGTCCACTGTGACCCGTATCATATTGTTCCCGCTTAAAGGTGGCAAATCTACAATGAAGTTGGTCGCAATGTGCATCCATGGTTCATCTGGAACTGGTAACTGCTGTAGGAGACCCCAAGGGCGACCAGCAGGAGGCTTTTGTCTGGCGCAAGTAGTGCAGGATTCAACGTACGCTTGGATGTCCCTTTTCATTGACGGCCATCAATAAAAGCATTGAAGGGTGGCAAGCGTACGGGCCTGTCCAGGATGACCGGCTAGCTGGGAGTCATGACCCCAGTTCAGGAGTTTCTTCCGAAGATTTTGAGGAACCATTGTTTTACCTGCTGGAACAGAATGGGTAACAGCCAGAACTATCTTGCACGTGCTGCTGAGCCTATGCAAAATAACCGCGCGTCACCCTTTAAAACCTACCCCTAAGTCAACTTGATTAATAGTAGTTTATGGACTTCTCCAGGAATTTATCCAAATCTTTTTTTTTTATTTAAAATTTTGTATTATCCAATATAATGTAAAGCTTACAAAACAGTATGTTAAGTAGAGATGAGAACAGCAATACAAACATGTAGGCAAATACTGAACTTTTGTTTTGCCTCCTAAGTATAAAATACATAACAGTTCCAGTGCAATATCTTTTCCTCAGGATAACATATATCCATATATAGAATGGCCATTTCCCACTCTTCCTTATTAATCCCCCCCACACCCCCCCCCTCCTCCTCTCCCCTTGCCATTTCTCAGAACCTCCTCATATTATCAGTTACGCTATTCCATCTGTGCTATGTATTGAATCAGCGGTGCCCACATCCTATAAAATTTGCGTATGGTGTCTCGTCTATGGGCCGTTAATTTCTCCATATAATGTATTTGTCTTAATTTGCCGTAAAGCTGCGTGAGTGTGGGTGGGTTCATACATTTCCACTGGGCAGCGATCACTAGTCTGGCAGCAGTAGTAAGATAAAATATTTTTTGTTGTTCATCATCTAGATCTGGATAGGGGAGTCCGAGTAACCAGAACTCCGCTTGTAAGGGAACCTGAACTCCCCACACTCTATCCACCAATCCTTGACAAGCTCTCCAAAACCCCTGCAGCTTAGGACATTGCCACCACATATGCCAATAGGTACCTCTCTGCGAACACTGTCGCCAGCAATTAGGTGAGTGGCCTGGGCACCATTTGGCCACTCTCACTGGGGACTAATGCCAGCGATAAAGAAGTTTGTATCTGTTCTCCATCATGAATGCGAACATTGAAAATTGGCCTAGAGCCTGAAAACACTCCTCCCAGTTGTTGCGATCCCAGTGAGAGCCCAGGTCCCGGTCCCAAGCCAACAGATGGGTTGCTCTCCCATCCATGATATGTATCAATAACCAGTAAAGGTTAGAAATCCCTTTTCGGAAGTGTTGTGCCTGAAGGCAATACCCTTCAAACATCGAACGTGGACTATATAAATCGGAACAGGGCCCTGGGGATCCCAAAAAGTGTCACAGCTGGGCATATGCTAAAAAAATCAGTGATAGATATCTGAAACTTGTCCTGTAACTCTCTAAAGCAGAGCTTTCCAAACTGTGTGTCGTGACACGTTAGTGTGCAGGTGTGTCGCGTGAGCGTAGCACATTAAAGCCCGGTCCACATAGCCGTTCTCCTCCAGCATCACACGCATGCGACGGCACGTGACGCCGCACCGTCAACTCCGACGCGAGTTTGGGCTTTTTTTTTTTTTTCAGTTCGTGGGCTGCTTATTATTGGGCGATTTTTGCTGTCAATCGTGGGGTTTTTTTGGGGCTTGGTGGGTGGGACTTGAGCCCAGCTGTCCCTGTCATTGGCTGCTGCTGCCGATGAGGCCTGGCCACGAAGAGAACTGACTGCAAGCAACAGTGTCTGGTGATCCTGGAAGGTTTTATGCAGCCCGGCAGGCTTGAACCCTGAAGGGAGTGAAGCACTGACTGGCAACAATCAAAAAGAAGAGGTGCATGTGTGAGGGCCAGACATGTGCTGGGGGGGGGGGAGAGATGAGTGTGTGGGGGCCAGACATGTGCTGGGGGGGGGGCGAGATGAGTGTGTGGGGGACAGACATGTGCTGGGGGGGGGAGAGATGAGTGTGTGGGGGCCAGACATGTGCTGGGGGGGGGGCGAGATGAGTGTGTGGGGGACAGACATGTGCTGGGGGGGGGGAGAGATGAGTGTGAGGGGGACAGACATGTGCTGGGGGGGGGGGAGAGATGAGTGTGTGGGGACAGACATGTGCTGGGGGGGGGAGAGATGAGTGTGTGGGGGCCAGACATGTGCTGGGGGGGGAGAGATGAGTGTGTGGGGGCCAGACATGTGCTGGGGGGGGGGGAGAGATGAGTGTGTGGGGGCCAGACATGTGCTGGGGGGGGGGGAGAGATGAGTGTGTGGGGGCCAGACATGTGCTGGGGGGGGGGGGAGAGATGAGTGTGTGGGGGCCAGACATGTGCTGGGGGGGGGAGAGATGAGTGTGTGGGGGCCAGACATGTGATGGGGGGGGGGGGAGAGATGAGTGTGTGGGGGCCAGACATGTGCTGGGGGGGGGAGAGATGAGTGTGTGGGGCCAGACATGTGCTGGGGGGGGGGAAGAGATGAGTGTGTGGGGGGCCAGACATGTGCTGGGGGGGGAGAGATGAGTGTGTGGGGGCCAGACATGTGCTTGGGGGGAGAGATGAGTGTGTGGGGGACAGACATGTGCTGGGGGAGAGAGATGAGTGTGTGGGGGCCAGACATGTGCTTGGGGGGAGAGAGATGAGTGTGTGGGGGCCAGACATGTGCTGGGGGGGGGCAGATATGAGTGTGTGGGGGCCAGACATGTGCTGGGGGGGGGGCAGATATGAGTGTGTGGGGGCCAGACATGTGCTGGGGGGGGGGGGAGAGATGAGTGTGTGGGGGCCAGACATGTGCTTGGGGGGGGGGAGAGAGATGAGTGTGTGGGGGACAGACATGTGCTGGGGGGAGATATGAGTGTGTGGGGGCCAGACATGTGCTGGGGGGGGGGGAGAGATGAGTGTATGGGGGACAGACATGTGCTTGCAGGGGGGGGGAGAGACTTTTCATGTTGATGACACACTTTTTAGACAAACATAATTTCGGTACACAGTAATTCAGTCTACTAGCAAACCAGAGGTTAAAGGTTAAACGAACAAAATGTATTTCGACAATTTACGTATGTTTCCTTAAATATATACATAATAAAATGTTTCACGACACAACCTATCTTGTGAAAACCTTTCATTTATATTAAAAATATATAATATTCCAAGATTAATGTTATTGTTATAATTTATGAATAACAATAATAAAACAAAGTTATTGTGTTATTCAATTTACCTCTTTAATGAGATATATGAGCTTGATGGGATGAAAACAGATTTTGAATATTTGGTGTTAATAAAGTCCAAAGGGTCTTCTGCGTAATTTAAAAAGCTGGCCAGTTTCACACTATAAAATTATTGATAGCCTCATTCAACTAATTCTATATGGCTATGAGAGTGAAGTCTGGAATTTATAGGAAGGGACAGAATGTCAATATAAATCCTGCACCTCCAGTTCTGTAACTCTGTGCATCCACTGAAATTCCCCCAAACAATGGAGCTTGAATGTTTCCCTTACAGCTCATCATACTGAAAGATATTTTCAAATGCTGGTGTCACCTCACAGTAACAGCAGCACAAACACCTTCCACTGCCAGGCACATTGTGAACTAAAATAAAACCTCGTAAAAAAGACACTCAAAATCTATACTGCAATCCCATTGTAACATAACAGTAATAACACCAAGGACTCAAACAACAATAACCCTACCTGTGAAAAAGCAAGGGTAAATATTACACTGGGTCCTAGAATACCAATACACCACCTACTGAGGAAACAAAACAAACCAGATTGCTATAGATCCCTATGCTAGCAGAATCTCTCATAATGGTCACACACACACAGAGCAGAGACAGACCCTCACCAAATACAGAATACAAAATAAAGGAGCACAAATTAGACAAAAACTGAAATGGAAACCCCAAGAAGCCAGACTCTGTGTATTAACAATGGAAAAATAGAACCACCATTCCTCATAAAACAAATAAAATCAAGAAACAAAGCATCAGTTATAATAGTAAAACCATACTAATAAAAGAATATTTTAAAACTACTGATAAATAGAATTTCTATTAATTAAAATCATATACCTTTTTTACAATTTCCCAAACACCAATAAAATATTTCAAAACAGCACATATATCAAATAACACCCAATAATTAAAACTAATAAGGATTTTAAAAAGCCCCTGCTGTCCATACGTGGGAGCTCTTGATTTCCAGTCACCCTGATATTGTCCAGGATTAGGAGGTTATCCTCTCACACAGACTCACATGTCCATTCTCTCTCACACATACACTGCCACATACATACACATTCATGCTCTTATACCCACCATAACCTCTCGTTCTCACAGACACTGACACACTAAGACACTCTCTCCCCCTCCACACCCCCCCCCCCCACAAACTCTTACTCCCCTGGATTTTCTCATACACACTCTCTCTGGCTCCCTCACATACACACAAACACACACACCCAGGCAAGCTTCCAGTCATTCTCACACACTGAAACTGACCCCCAGGCAGGCTCCCATTCATTTTCACACCACTCCCTCACCATCCCCCAGGCATGCACACATTCATTCTCACACACACAGACCCCCAGGCAGGCACCAATTCATTCTCACACACACATATACTACACACTGGCCGGCACCTATTCTCACACATGCAAACCCCAGGAAGACACCCATACATTCTCATACACAGACACACCCTCAGGCAGGCACCCATGCATTCACACACATACACCCCTAGGCAGACTCCCATTCATACACATGCACACTAAAGGCAGACCCCCTCTCTTTCTTTTGCCAGCAACCTCAGAGCCTCTCTCATTCCTCTGCTGCCACTGTCACTGATGCCGCATGGCTATTGGGGAGGCGCTGATTGCTGCTATTGGCACTGAAGCCCATTCTGCTGCCTCCTCTGTGCAGGCCCCGTGGGTTTCCACTTCCTCCATGTTGATCTCGTACATTGTGAGATCCGCATAGAGAAAGTGCTACTCTTGCACATTACCAAAGATTACATGTGCCAATCAGTAAAAAGTAATTTATTTCTTTTTTTTTACCTTTGCTGTCTGAACTTAGTTTTCTAATCGGTTGGTCACAGGCTTTTTTGTTCCACCTCCCCTTTCTTATTTTTTTGCCAATTCCTTTCATATTGTCTTTTTTTCTATTTTTCTCTCCATCTGTCTTCTTCCCTCAAACATTGTCAGGTTCTCATTCTCACATGCTTTCTCTCTCTCTCACTCTCTCTCTCTCTCACACACACAGGCTCTCACTCTCACATGCTCTCTCTCATACAATCATTCATACAGTTTCTCTCTTGCAAATGCTGTCTGACTCTCACACACCCAGGCTCTCTCTCACTCCCACATGCTGTCTTGCTCAAGCACAGGCTCTCACTGTCACATACTCTCTCTCATACAATCATTCATACACAGTCTCTCTCTTGCACATGCTGTCTGACTCGCACACACCCAGGCTCTCTCTCACTCCCTCATGCTGTCTTGCTCAAGCACAGGCTCTCACTATCACATGCTGTCTCTCGCACACACATACAGGCTCTCACATGCTGTCTCTGCAAACATTCAGGTCCTCACTTCCACACCCAATCTCTCAACGCACCTCATACATGCACCCAATCTCTCAACGCACCTCATACACGCAACCCAATCTCTCAACGCACCTCATACATGCACACAATCTCTCAACTCATCTCATGCACACACTCTACGGGCCCTCAGCCTCTCTCTTACCTCTGGGCCTCCTCTTCACGGGTCGCTGCAGGACGGGCTCTGCAGCGGCCCTGATCTTCTCGGGCCGATCGCAGGGGTGGCGGCCCTGATCTTTTCGGGCCGATCCGTGGTGGGGGCCTCCCTCCTCTTCTCACACGCTGTAACGACGCTGCTCCTCTTCTGCACGCGGCTGATGCTCCTCCCCCTTTCTGCCCGTGCGGCTCCGGCAACATTTTCCTTCCGGGGCCGCATGGGCAGGAAGGAGGTGGAGCATCTGCACGTTTCAACGTGACCTTGTTCTTCAGGCCATGGTGAGGTGAGCTCCACCACGGCCATGCCGATCTTCCTGCTGTGTGTCCGCGGCACACAGCACAGCGATTCTTTACTGCTCAGCCGCCAGTGGGATGAGGTCCACCGGTGGCCGCATTGGCTCCCACTTGCCGGTGTGTCACGTGCACCGGGCTTGTGCGACACACCGGCACACCTCAGGCGACACACTAAAGTGTCGCGACACACACTTTGGAAAGCTCTGCTCTACGTGTTTGGCTGAGAATCAGACGGGAGCCCTTGGGGGTCTTCTACACCATATAAAGGCAAACAGTTTGCGCTGAAGAGGTCTCAAGTCCGCAACAGGAAAGGGACATGGCAAAACCTGAAATAGCCAATTTTCGGTAGAAGATTCATCTTAATTGCGGCCATTCTGCCAAACCATGAAAAAGGTAGGTGTTCCCATCTGTCTATATCACCCATCAAGTTGCGAATCAAAGGTTTATAATTTAGAGATACTAATTGAGAAGAATCCAAACTAAGATTAACCCCCAGATACCGTATAGGACCTGTGGTCCACCGGAATAGGAACTCACTCTTACCTGTCCGCAGCAGGTTCTCAGTAAAATGCACAGGGAGAATTTCTGATTTATTGAGATTAACCCGGAATCCCGACACTCTTCCATATAGTTCCAGCATAGATAAGACCCTAGGCATGGAAGTCATAGGCTGAGAGAGAGACAAGATAACATCATCTGCGTAGAGAGTAATTTTATGTGTTTCTCTGCCAGACTGGATCCCATACACCTCTCTAGCCTTCCTAATCCACTCCGCCAAGGGTTCTAGGCTAAGAACAAAGAGGAGCGGCGAAAGTGGGCAGCCCTGCCTTGTTCCCCTCCATATTTGAAAAGGTGCCGAATAGCCATGATTTATCTTAATATATGCAGAAGGCTCACAATAGAGCGACTGAATCCAAACTGTGAAGGGGCCCCCCAGACCCATCTTCCGGAAAACAGCAAATAGATAGTGCCAGTAAACTCTATCAAATGTTTTTTCAGCATCTAGGGTCATAAAGACCGCCGGGGCGTTAGTGGATTTAGCGATGTGTATTAAATCTATTGTCTTTCGGATATTATCAGATGTCGCTCTATCCGGCAGAAAGCCTGCTTGATCAGCATGAATAAGTGTCCCTATATAACAGTGATGGCTAACCTATGACACGCCGAGTCATTTTGGCTGACACGCGCAGCGTTTCAAGGACTATCAGGATTTTTTTTTTTTTTTTATCGGCTGCGCCGAGCCTTTTCTTTTTCAGCTGCGCCGAGCCTTTAAATGTGTTTTTTAGTTTCCCCCTACCCTCCACCAATGCCCCCGGGCGCAGGGAGGCTCAAGACAAAGATCGCGTTCAAACGCGCTGATGCTCCTCCTTCCTGCCTGTGCGGCCCCGGAAGTAAACGTTGCCGGAGCCGCGTGGGCAGGAAGGAGGAAGCGAATCAGCGCGTGCAGAAGAGGAGGAGCCGCCGCGGGTCGCTGCGAATCCCAAGTCGCAGCGGCCCAAGAAGAGGAAGAGGCCCGGTAGCAGGGCTGCCGCGGCCCGAGAAGATCAGGGCCGCTGCAGAGCCCAACCTGCGGCGACCCGCGAAGAGGATGCCCAGAGGTGAGAGAGAGGCTGAGGGCCCGTAGAGTGCGTGTATGAGGTGAGTTGAGAGAGAGGACCTGAATGTTTGCAGAGACAGCATGTGAGAGCCTGTGTGTGTGTGTGAGAGAGAGAGCATGTGCCAGTGTGAGCCTGTGTGTATGAATGATTGTATGAGAGAGAGCATGTGCCAGTGAGAGCCTGTGTGTATGAATGATTGTATGAGAGAGAGCATGTGCCAGTGAGAGCCTGTGTGTATGAATGATTGTATGAGAGAGAGCATGTGCCAGTGAGAGCCTGTGTGTATGAATGATTGTATGAGAGAGAGCATGTGCCAGTGAGAGCCTGTGTGTATGAATGATTGTATGAGAGAGAGCATGTGCCAGTGAGAGCCCATGTGTGTGAGAAAGAGAAATGCATGTGAGAATGAGAACCTGACTGTGTGTTTGAGGGAAGAAGATGGAGAAAAAAGAAACAGAAAAAAAGACAATATAAAAGGAATTGGCAAAAAAATAAGAAAGGGAAGGTGAAAAAAAAGCCTGTGACCAACCAATTAGAAAACTAAGATCAGACAGCAAAGGAAAAAAAAATAAAATTACTTTTTAGTGATTGGCACATGTAATCTTTGGGAATGTGCAAGAGTAGCACTTTCTCTACGGATCTCACAATGTACGAGATCAGCATGGAGAAAGTGGAAGCCCACGGGGCCTGCACAGAGGAGGCAGCAGAATGGACTTCAGTGTCAGTAGCAGCAATCGGCACCTCCGCAATAGCCACGCGGCATCAGTGACAGTGGCAGCAGAGGAATGAGAGAGGTTCTGAGGTTGCTGGCAAAAGAAAGCGAGGGGGGGTCTACCTTTAGTGTGTGAATGTGAATGAATGGGACTCTGCCTGGGGGTGTATGTGTGTGAATGCATGGGTGCCTGCCTGGGGGTCTGTGTGTGTGAGAATGAATGTGTGCATGCCTGGGAGATGGGGAGGGAGTGTTGTGAACATGAATGGGAGCCAATAAAAAATCAACTGACAGATGAAGTTTGTAACGCTTGCTTGGACTTGAAGTGTACGAAATACCAACCTTCAATTGAAGATTTAGCCAATGAAATTCAGCAACAAAAAAGTCACTAAGCAGGTAAGGTAAAGAATTATTTGTTTTTGCTTTATTAATAAATACAGTATATATATTAAAATTATAACTTTGTTGATTAGAGCTACAAATATCACAAAATTATGGATTTTTCTAGAAGTGACACACCACCCGAGTTATGCTCGGTTTTTTTATGAATTTTGACACACTGAGCTCAAAAGGTTGGCCATCACTGCTATATAACCACTCAATCGAAACACAAATTTTGGCCAGGATTTTTAAATCAACATTTATGAGTGAGATAGGTTGGTATGAGGCGCAGCTATTAAGGTCCTTTCCCAGCTTGGGAATAAGCGTAATCCCAGCCATATTCCCATGCGGGAGGAGTGTTGCCCCCTCCTGCAATTTATTAAACATGGCTACTAATGGGCCCCATAGTAATTCTCTGAATTTTTTGTAAAAAGGTGTGAACCCATCTAAGCCTGGTGACTTCCCAGACTTTAAGTCCTTGATAGCCCAATCGATCTCAAATAGGGATATCGGCTTGTCTAATTGGCATTGGCCCTCCATTGACAGCTCTGGTAGAGGGATAGGCTCCAAAAAAGTCACAATCTCTTCATCGGACGGAGTCAACTCCAGCTGATATAACTCCTCATAGAACTCCAGAAACCTGGCCCTGATCTCCAGTTGTTGCAATAGCATCGTTCCCTGTTTAGCCTTAATGCGATATATCATTTCTCTATTTCTTTTTATCTGTAGGCGTCTGGCCAGAAGTTTACTATGCTTGCTGCCAAATTCATAGTGCTGCTGTTTAAGGATATCTAAGGAAAAGGCTATGACCACCGCGTCTAGGGCTGCAATCTCTTCCCTCATTTGAGTTACTAATTGAACTTGAAAGGACCCCGGATTCCCCTTATCTCGTCCTTCTAAATCCCGCAACTCTTGAAATAGAATTGCTTTCTTGGCCCATTTCTGCTTTTTATGATAGGAGGCTATGCTAATAAAATGGCCTCTTAGGACCATTTTCAAGCCCTCCCATTGTGCAATAGGAGAGACCTCTTCGTCCCCATTAAGGAGAAGATAGGTCTCAATCACTTCAATAATGCGATCAAAATATTTTGGCTCATGCAGTAATGAATCATTGAGCCTCTAGAATTTCCTTCCAGTATTTGCTGATGTCAGATTCACCGCCCAACTAACTAGGGCATGGTCTGACCAGGTGATAGGCTCGATATCTACCCTGGATGTATCTCCCACAAGATCCTTAGTTATGAGAAAATAATCAATTCTGGTATATGAGTTGTGGGCAAGTGAATAAAAGGAATAATTCTGACTGTGGGAAAAATACAGCCTCCAAATATCTACCACATTGCTGGTCTTCATAAAGTGTTTCATGACCTTGCGTGCTCCATGTGACCCTGAAATGGTCTGTGCAGAAGTATCTAGGGATGGGGAGAGGGAGATATTAAAATCTCCTGCCTCAATTATGTGCTGCCCAGGAAAGTGGATGATTTGTTTTAGTACTTCTTCTAAAGTCTCCCTTTGCTGAGTGGGTCTGCATCCTGCTTCCAACAGTGGCCAATCCAGGCCATAAGAACCTGGCAAGTACCCAAAAACTAAGTCTATTCCATGTTACCATTGCTAATGGCAGTGACTATTCTCTAAGTGAACTTAATAGCAGGTAATGGACTTCTCCTCCAAGAACTTATCCAATCCTTTTTTAAACCCAGCTATACTAACTGCACTAACCACATCCTCTGGCAACAAATTCCAGAGTTTAATTGTACGTTGAGTAAAAAAGAACTTTCTCCGATTAATTTTAAATATGCCCCATGCTAACTTCATGGAGTGCCCCCTAGTCTTTCTACTATCCGAAAGAGTAAATAACCGATTCACATCTACCCGTTCTAGACCTCTCATGATTTTAAACACCTCTATCATATCCCCCCTCAGTCGTCTCTTCTCCAAGCTGAAAAGTCCTAACCTCTTTAGTCTTTCCTCATAGGGGAGTTGTTCTATTCCCTTTATCATTTTGGTAGCCCTTCTCTGTACCTTCTCCATCGCAATTATATCTTTTTTGAGATGCAGAGACCAGAATTGTACACAGTATTCAAGGTGCAGTCTCACCATGGAGCGATACAGAGGCATTATGCCATTTTCCGTTTTATTCACCATTCCCTTTCTAATAATTCCCAACATTCTGTTTGCTTTTTTGACTGCCGCAGCACACTGAACCGACTATTTCAATGTGGTATCCACTATGACACCTTCACTAACACCAGTTCCCGATTATGAATTATGACTTTGAGGAGAAAATGGCCGTGAGGGTCTGCATATGACTTTAGAGACTTGTACCAATAATCCTTGTGCAAAGAGGATTCCCACTCCATTTTATCTCCTTCGATTTGTGGCTGAGGCATAGTATTGAAGGGGATACCTCTTTGAGACCATAGCTCTTTCATGACAGCGACGGAGGTGAGTTTCCTGGAGGAAAACTACCGATGCAGAGAGTCTCGTTAACTCCTTAAACAGCTGCCATTTAAATGGGGAGTTTAACCCTTTAACATTAAACGTGATGCAGTGTACCTCACCCATAGACATAGTTAACACCCAGGCCCAGCATAGCCCAAATAAGAAATTCTAAGTCACACCATATCTCTAAACGTTTCCTCTGAGACTCATTCCCACCTCTGGGTTATCCCGCTATTGTGTATCCCCCGGGACCCCTAGATATGCCAACAGATAGTATGGACCGCTTATTCACTCTTGTCCCCTCTCCCCTCCACCCCCCACCCCCCCAATCTCTTGTACCCTTTTCCAGCTTCCCTCCCATCCCCCCACTCCTTCCCTCTCCCCTCCCCTTGGATCCGATCACCCGCCAGAACGGTGAGCCCCTAACCACGGAGGATAGCCCTCCTCCCTCCCCTGCAGCCAAACTTAACCCATCCCACCACTTTAAATGGGTTGTGGCGATTTTATAGACCCCATAGTAGATTAACTTTGAACATTTGAAGATTTAGCAAACAGTAAATACCGATAATAAGTCAGCAATGCAAAAATCCAAACCCCTAGTAAAAAGAACAGTCATCAGCACTGCTTCCTTGGGCGAATCCCAATCTTTCCGGGATTCCTCATCTGGGTTCGATTAAGCAGTCCTGTGTCTCCATGACGTGTCTATCAATGCCTTGTTCTTTGCCGTCGATTTGAAGTGATGCGCGTCGAAACTCCGCCCTCTTTCATCCGGGCTATGTTCTCCTCAAGATGGCGCTCCCCGCGTAGTCCTGGGTTGACTCTCCGAATTTCGGGTAAGGCGCCGACCGCCCTTACCCACGCGTTGCCATTGCGGCTGGCTGGAGCAGAAGCTTTCGGCTGTGCTTTATCTAGAGAAGTAATCTCGATGCCAGCCACTTGTAGAAGGGGTACGGCTTCTGCCAATGATTTCACCAGAGACGTAACTCCGTTCAGAGTAAAGGTAAGGCCCCAAGGAAAGACCCAGCGATATTGTGTACCTTTGTTCGAAGTACTGCAGTCAGGGGTTGCACCTCCCTTCATCGTCTGAGTGTGGCTGGGGCTAGATCATTATATATTTGTAGTTCGTGTCCCTCCCAGCTGAAGGGTGACACTCGTGCACTGCGCATAATATCTTTAATTAAATAGCTGTGAAGGCAGATATGGTCTTTAGGGGCATTACGGGGGGCTGCCCCCAATGCACGATGAGCCCGTTCCATAACCACCTCTGTGCGCCTCTGTTTCTCCCCCCTCTTCAGGGGCTGAGGATAGAAGGGCAGCACATATTTTCCTGGCTACATCCATAGCATTTGAATACTCAGGCTGCTCCGGTAAGCCCCTGATCCTTATGTTAGAGCGTCTGGACCTGTTCTCTAGGTCCTCCAATTTTAATTGAATATCCTCATGCTGATTCTGTATATCTTGGACTTCTGTGGCAAGCGCTGCCACCTTCAAAACCTGTCCTTCTACTATCCCTTCAGCGTCCTCCACCCTGCTGCCTAAATCTCGCATGTCCTGCCGGATGCCTTCCCAATTAGTATTTACATCTTCTCTGAGTGATCGGATATCAGATTTAATTTCCGCAAACCATTTATCAAAGTCCTGTTTAGTGAGGGAGTTCACCACGGCACCATTAATCGTCTCCACCAGTTCGCCAGGGTCTGATTGGGCCTCCACATGTGGTGCTAAGGGTTCTTTACCCAGGGCCGCATACCTGGCTCCGTCAGCATCATAGGTATAGCAAGCGAGGTCCATCATTTTTTATTTTTTTTTGATAGCCATAACCTCTAATGTTCTCTGCTTCCTATGCTGTAGTTCTGGGAGCAGCAGGATGGAATTCTAGACCAAAAAGCTTAATAGTTGCTGCCGTGGGAGGAAGAGAAGTAGGGCTAGACGTCCATGCTGGTTGATGACGTCACTTCCTCCCTCCATTCACATTTTATTTGAAACCCAGCTACACTTACTGCCATAAGCACATCCTCTGACAACAAATTCCAAAGCTTAATTTTGTTGAGTGAAAAAGAATTTTAGCCAATTTGTTTTAAATGTGCTATTTGCTAATTTCATGGAGTGCCCCTTTGTTACTCTATTATCTGAAAGAATAAATCAACAATTTACATTTACCAGTTCTAGTCCTCTCATGAATTTATAGACCTCTATCATATCCCCCCACCGTCATCTCTTCTCCAAGCTGAAAAGTCCTAACCTCTTCAGCCTTTCCTCATAGGGGAGTTGTTCCATCCCCATTATCATTTTAGTTACCCTTCTCTGTACCTTCTCCATCGCAAGTATATCTTTTTTGAGATGCGGCGACCAGAACTGTACACAGTATTCAAGGTGCGGTCTCACCATGGAGCGATACAGAGGCATTATGACATTCTCCATTTTATTCACTATTCCCTGCCTAATAATTCCTAAAATTGTTTGCTTTTTTTTTTTTTTTTTAACTGCTGCAGCACACTGATCCGACTGTTCATTGTAATATTCACTATAGCACCAATATTTTTTTAAATTTGTTTTTATATACCGAAGTTTAGCGCAGGCCTTCACTCCGGTTTACAGAAATAACAACATTTTACATGAATAATCAAACGGTTTACATTAAATAACTGTGGGAGATGGTGCAGGCCTTCATTCCAACGTACAAGTATAACAATGGTTTACATGAACATTCAAACGGTTTATATTAATAACTGTGGGAGGGTATAAGAAGAGTTTATATGAACAGTTTTACTATGTACTGTAGTACCGATGGGGTCGTGGTTTCGTAGTTATATATCTTTTTCCTCGGTGGTAACTCCCAATATGGAACTTATCATGCATCAACAGCATGCATTATTTTTTCCTATATGCATCACTTTGCACTTGTCCACATAAAATTTCATCTGCCCTTTGGATGCCCAATCTTCCATTCTTGCAAGGTCCTCCTGCAATTTATCACAGTTTGTATGTGATTTAACTACTCTGAATAATTTTGTATCATCTGCAAATTTTATAACCTCGTATTCTTTTCCAGATCATTTATAAATATATTGAAAAGCACTGGTCCAAGTACAGATCCCTGAGTCACTCCACTGTTTACCTTTTTCCACTGAGAAAACTTCTCACTGTTTCCTAACTTTTAGCTAGTTTGCAATCCACAAAAGGACATCGCCTGCTATCCCATGACGTTTTTAGTTTACTTATAAGCCTCTCATGAGGGACTTTGTCAAACTTTGCCTGGTGACAAACTCTAGGTGACTTACAAAAGATATGTCCATAAGCCAAACAATAAAATCAGAAAAAAAAATTACCATACATATAATCCAAATACATAAGACTAACAATGCCAATTAAAACAAAACTTGATAAAACTAAAACATCAATCAGAAAACAATCCCTAAAGATCTTAAATAATATAATGACAAATACCAATTAATCTTATTCTTAGTATCTTGATGGCAGAATTTTATTTTTTGTTTATTTTTGTTTACTATTTTCTGGTCTATTTTATTTGCTTATATGTTTTATGTTATTTTTTGTTTTATGTATACCTTATTGTAAATTTTATGTTTGTTTTACAAGTTGCTCAGAGTTTCATTTGGAAGTGAGCATCCAAGAAATAAATAAAAAACTTTTGAATATATCCGGTTAAGTGGTAAGTTATTTGGTCACACACATGCTGCATAACTTTACAACTTAAGCGGTTATATTCAGATACAGCCGGTTAGATTTTGACTTTGTCTGGCTAAATGTAGGCAGATTACTTTAGGATGTGTATTCAATGAGAGGTTTATCCCACTGAATATCTGGAACAAGGTATCTAGCTATAGTTAGCCAGATAAATTGTCCTCTGAATATTGGCCTTTGAAAATTTTACATCTCTTGCTTGCCCTGATGAGATGTTCAATATTGGGGGCAATTGAAATCACCTAATCATTACTGCGATGCCAAAATTATTATCCTAATCTCGCTTAGCATTTCTCAATCTGCTTCATCATCCTGGTCAGAGGGCTGATTGTATACTCTTATTGTTACACTTTTCCTTCTCTCACGTGAAACTTCTATCCAGAGATTCCAGAATGCATATTGTTTCTTGCTGAACTTTTATCCTATTTGACTGTGCCACTCTTAACATATAATGTCAGCCCACCCCCAATTTGATTAGACCTGTTATTTTTATGTATTTTCTACCCTGGTATCACCATTTCCCATTAGTTATCCTCTATCTTTTTTTCGATTTAAGTTTTATTGGTTCAAACTTCCAAAACGACAACAAAGGCAATGGGGTAGATCTTGAAAGGTGCACGCATCCATGTGTGTGCGGTTCCCGGTGGGCACACATGGACGCATGCCAGCGCGCGCATGTTATAAAATCCATGAGCCACGCACACGTGCACGCCAGATTTTATAATCCGTGTGGGCAGTGTGTGCGGGGGGGGATTTTAGTAAATTACGAGCGGCAACAAAATCGGGCCTTTGCCCATTCCCTCCCAGTCCACTCCAATTTATGAGTGGTCTGGGAGGGACCTTCCCTATCCCCCTACCTAAACTCTCTCCCTCTTCCCCCTCTCCTCCCCACTCCCTAAACCCTTCCTATCCTTTTTTTTTTTTTGGTTTGGTTTGTTTTGTTTTTGAACTTCAGGGCCGGGTTAATATGGGTTTGCAAACTCAAGAGCATCCATAAACAGTACAAAATGCCATAGAACTCGCTGATACATCTATCCAAAATGTTTTCAATCACCCATCATCCCACCCTCCTCTCCCCCTCCCTTTAAACATTCAGCCATGCTTCAAAAGGATGCCAGATCTTCTCAAATCAAATCAGGGTCTCGTTTGTTTACTGCCATCAGTTTCCCCAAGAGATGTACTTCAAAGACTGAAGCTGGTCTATCATTGAAGTTCAGACATTACGTCTTCTCCACTGGCAGCTGCTAAAAAGATCTGGGATAGCAAGAGTTATAAAGTGGGTGCCTTAGGTACCAGCAATCCTAAGAGAAACCATTTGGGATCGTTCAAGATATCAAGCTTAGTTATTTCCTTATCCAATTTTAGTACCTCAACCCAAAAATTCAAAATAAAGGGGCAATCTCACCATATATGAAGGAAAATGCCTCCCCCTCCACGGTTACATCAGCAATGCTCAGATAACCTTGGGTAAAGTCTATGTAAATGCTCAAGTCTAATTTCTTATACCCATTTTCTATTAACCAAGAAGAAAACAAACTTTTTCCAGTTTTCAGAAAACAAGAGCTAGGAAAGCAACTGGCAAACCTAGACCTATCCAACATCAACAGAGCGATACAATCATGGCACCAACTCACAGAACAAACTGCTAACAAGATAAACCCCGAAAAAGCAAGACAAAGAAAACCAACCAACGGCAAAAACAACCCATGGTTTAATTCGAATCTAAGATCATTGAAAACAAACCTCAGAAAAATGGAAAAAGAATGGAGAAAAACTAATTCCACAAAAAACCTTCAAAGATACCGTACTCAACTGGCCACCTATAAAAACATGATTATGACCACAAAACGCAGCTACTACAGTCAAAAGATAAAAAAAACTCATCCAATAACACAAATGCACTGTTCAACATTGTCAAGAACCTAACAGATGAAAAAAGTAACAACGCCCCAGCAACCAATACAATCAATCTATCCCAAGAACTCGCCACATTCTTTAAAGATAAAATCAGCAGAATAACGAACACATTCAACAACTCCACACCCTCAGAGAATCAATGCAAAACAATGAACATAACACCATGGTCACAAGTCAACCCAATTTCTGTCACCGAAGCTGAAAAAATGCTAAAAAAAAATCAACCCTGCTTGTCATGACCTGGACACCATCCCTACACGTAACCTAAAAGATATGGCTCATATCATCGCCCCAACCATAGCCGCCATCGTCAACAAATCTTTTGAAGAAGGTGAGCTGCCAACCATACTAAAAACGGCAACCATAACTCCAATTCTAAAAAAGAAGAACCTAGACCCCAAAGACCTGAATAACTACCGTCCGATCTCAAACCTTCCTCTACTTGCTAAGTTAACCAAGAAGGCAGCTCTGTCTCAACTAAACGAACACCTTGAAAACAACAAAATTCTACACGATGCACAACACGGATTCAGAAAAAACCGCAGTACAGAAACACTACTCGTCAACCCCTCGAATGAAATCCTAAGAGGACAACAAAATAAACCATCTTCTAATACTTCTCGACCTATCTGCGGCTTTTGACACAGTTGACCACAAAAGCCTACTATCAAGACTTACTAACATCGGCCTCACAGGAAGTACCCTCAACTGGTTCTCCTCTTACCTACAGAACAGATTCTTCAAGGTCTCCATGAACAGCAACTCATCAAACCCCTTTCCCCTCGAAACCGGCGTACCGCAAGGGTCCGCCTTATCCGCAGTCCTCTTCAACATATATCTTCTCCCTCTATGCCACCTCATCTCCAGTCTCGGAATAACTTACTATATGTATGCCAATGACATCCAGTTCATCATCCCAATTTCCAACACTAGCAGAGGCACTCTCTACCGCAGCAAACCACCTAACATCAATTAGAAACATGCTAAATCAACTAAAACTGTGCCTAAACATGAATAAAACAGAATGCATCCTCATAGGAAGAAATGTATCAGAACAAACTATCAATACACACTCCCTTATCGACAACATTAACATCCCGATAAAAAATGATAAAAAAAAAACCTCGGCATATGGATTGACAAAGATCTCAACTTAAAAAAGAACATCGCAACCAAAACCAAAGAAGGATTCTACAAACTGCACGTCCTAAAACATCTAAAACCTCTTCTCCACCATCAGGAATTCCGAACAGTACTACAATCACTGATTTTCAACAGCCCTGACTACTGCAACTCGCTCCTGTTAGGTCTTCCCAAATCTACCCTAAAACCACTCCAACTGCTGCAAAATGCCGCAGCCAGAGTCCTAACTGGCAAAAAAAAATCAGATCACATCACCCCTGTCTTAAAAAATCTTCACTGGCTCCCAATCGAACAGAGAATCGAATTCAAAACCCTTACTATAGTGTACAACGCCTTATACAAAACGGAGAACACCACACTCAAAAACATGATCCATCAACACAAACCTCAACGATACACCAGAGCTACCAGCAAATTACTCCTGGACATACCCTCACTTCCATCGGCGAAGCTCACGAGCACGAGAAACAGAGCTTTCTCAATTGCAGGTCCAATCATATGGAACTCCTTACCACAATACCTAAGCTCAATAATCGACAGCAAATTCTTCAAAAAAGAGCTGAAAACCTGGTTATTTAGCCAAACATTCAGAGATGGCGTGGGCTAAACATCATAACCACTCCACCAGCAACTCCCATTCAGGATGAACACACTAAGAGCTCCCAATGCCCTACCCCCCCCCCCCCCCTCCTCCACCGCTCTTCTCCTCTCGATCCTCTTAACATGCCACCCGTATAATGCAGCGATCCATTTCTCCCGCCTTCTGATCCTCCCATACCCCACCCCCTCTTACCCCCCTGTCCCCCCACCTTTTCTCTCATATTGCTTTGCTCTAGTCCTGTTTTCTTATTCTAGAAAACCGTTTCCCAGTTCTTGTTGCTGTTAATGTTAGTTAATCACGACATGACTTTGTTCAAGTGTTTAAGATTTTTTCTATGATATTCTCCTAACAGTTTCGATGTAATCTCTGCCACTTTATGTTCCATGTACTGTTCGATGTAATAATTTGTTTTACTGTAAACAGGGGTCAAGGCTTTCTGCTAAACCTCGGTATATAAAAGCTCCGAAATAAATAAATAAATAAGACACCCATGTCATTTCATGCAATGATTCTCCCAAGCCTTAATGTGAGTAAGAATTGTAGCCTATTCCCCTTATAGCATAGAATAAAGTTTGTAAATTATCTCTTATAGAATCAGCTCTAGTCACAATAACCTTCAAATAATGTCTTACCACTCAATAAATCAGTGGTGATTTTAGAGGTATCAATAAAATGTTTAGTTGAAGACAGGGGAATTGATCCTTCTCAATAAAGGAAAAATTAGCTTGCAAATAAGGAAAGGAACCCATACCCTGGTGATCTATACCTGGCCTAATTTAATAAATCCATTGTTATCCCATCTTTTGAAATCTGCAGATATCAATCCAATGCTAAAGATATGATTGAACCTAATTGGGGAACTGTGAAAATAATCTCTATCTCCCTCTAACTGTTTCCACAAATACAAAACCACAATGTTAAGTAGGTAAATGGAGGGGCAGTCACAATAGGGAACCAAGGTTTCCAGTGCAGCCAAATTAAATATTTAAGGGGGATAGTCCCAAACATATCTTGCTCATTTGTAGCCCATTGTTTTGGTTCGTTAGTTCTGTGCCAATCCACTATCACCATTGAGAGGCCAGATTTGCTACACTAAAGCTTTCTCTAGATTTCGGTTGAAACAGTACAGATCTAGAAACTCTGGGAGGCCTATGTCTCAAAATGAAACTGAAGACTTTCTTTTCACAAGTTTTTAAAAAGGAGTCAGGCAAAGATTTAGGTAAAGTCTGGAAGAGGTAGCAAAGTCTACGTAACACATTCATTTTAATCACTGTACTTCTGCCTTGCCAGGATAAATTAATTTTCTCCTACACATCTAAATGATTAAATACATTGGCAAGCAAAGATTTATAATTAAGTTGAAACAACTGTTCTAAATCCTTACCTATATGGACTCCTAAGTATTTCACACTGTCCCTGGCCCATTTAAAAGGATATTGCGCCAAGATACAGGGTGGCCCATGGAAAAGTAGCCTGCCTCTGGCACTGATATGGGAGTCGGGCTACTTTTCCATGGGCCACACTGTATAATGCAGAGTTAGAGATAACATAGTAATGACACAGAAAAGGACCAAATGGTCTTTCCAGTCTGCCCAGCAAGCTTCTTATGGTAGTATCTGCCCTGTAGTGCAGGTTATGCCATTTGTTTTCTCTAGGGTAACAACTGCCACTCCGTGCAGTTATTTGATGAGTCGTTGAACATAAGAACATGCCTATCTATACTGGGTCAGACCAAGGGTCCATCAAGCCCAGCATCCTGTTTCCAACAGTGGCCAATCCAGGCCATAAGTACCTGGCAAGTACCCAAAAACTAAGTCTATTCCATGCTACTGTTGCTAGTAATAGCAGTGGCTATATTTAAGTCAACTTAATTAATAGCAGGTAATGGTCTTCTCCTCCAAGAAATTATCCAATCCTTTTTTAAACACAGCTATACTAACTGCACTAACCACATCCTCTGGCAACAAATTCCAGAGTTTAATTGTGCGTTGAGTGAAAAAGAACTTTCTCTGATTAATTTTAAATGTGCCACATGCTAACTTCATGGAGAGCCCCCTAGTCTTTCTATTATCCGAAAGAGTAAATATCCGATTCACATCTACCCGTTCTAGACCTCTCAGGATTTTAAACACCTCTATCATATCCCACCTCAGCCGTCTCTTCTCCAAGCTGAAAAGTCCTAACCTCTTCAGTCTTTCCTCAAAGGGGAGTTGTTCCATTCCCCTTATCATTTTGGTCAACCTTCTATGTACCTTCTCCATTGCAATTATAT
The DNA here is from genome assembly GCF_901001135.1 of Rhinatrema bivittatum. NCBI lineage: Eukaryota > Metazoa > Chordata > Amphibia > Gymnophiona > Rhinatrematidae > Rhinatrema > Rhinatrema bivittatum. The sequence goes on along the minus strand of NC_042618.1, from coordinate 486,345,481 downwards.
CTTTTTTTGAGATGCGGCAACCAGAATTGTACACAGTATTCAAGGTGCGGTCTCACCATGGAGCGATACAGAGGCATTATGACATTTTCCATTTTATTCACCATTCCCTTTCTAATAATTCCCAACATTCTGTTTGCTTTTTTGACTGCCAGAGCACACTGAACCGACGATTTCAATGTGTTATCCACTATGACACCTAGATCTCTTTCTTGGGTTGTAGCACCTAATATGGAACCCAACATTGTGTAATTATAGCATGGTTTTTTTTTTCCCTATATGCATCACCTTGCACTTATCCACATTAAATTTCATCTGCCATTTGGATGCCCAATTTTCCAGTCTCACAAGGTCTTCCTGCAATTTATCACAATCTGCTTGTGATTTAACTACCCTGAACAATTTTGTGTCATCTGCAAATTTGATTATCTCACTTGACGTATTTCTTTCCAGATCATTTATAAATATATTGAAAAGTAAGGGTCCCAATACAGATCCCTGAGGCACTCCACTGTCCACTCCCTTCCACTGAGAAAATTGTCCATTTAATCCTACTCTCTGTTTCCTGTCTTTTAGCCAGTTTGCAATCCATGAAAGTTTCTTCAGTATCCTAGGATGCATACCATCCGGTGCAGGTGATTTGCAACTCTTTAGTTTGTCAATCTGGCCTACTACATCTTCCATGTTCACAGTGATTTGGTTCAGTTCGTTTGACTCATCACCCTTGAAAACCATCTCCGGAACTGGTATCTCCCCATCATCCTCATTAGTAAACACAGAAGCAAAGAATTAATTTAGTCTTTATGCAATGGCCTTATCTTCCTTAAGAGCCCCTTTAACACCCCTCCATCATCTAACAGTCCAACTGACACCCTCACAGGTTTCTTGCTTCAAATATATTTTAAAAAGTTTTTATTATGAGTTTTTGCCTCTATGGCCAACTTCAGTGCAAATTCTCTCTTCACCTGTCTTATCAATGTTTTACACTTTACTTGACATTGCTTATGCTTTATCCTCTTTTCTTCAGATGGATCCTTTTTCCAATTTTTGAAGGATGTTTTTTTGGCTAAAATAACCTCTTTCACCTCATCTTTTAACCATTGCCTTCCTTCCACCTTTCTTAATGCATGGAATACACCTGGACTGCGTGTCTAGGATTGTATTTTTAAACAATGTCCATGCCCGTTCAACACTTTTAACCTTTGCATCTGCACCTTTCAGTTTTTTTCAATTTTCTTCATTTTATCAAAGTTTCCCTTTTAAAAATTTAGTGTTAGAGCTGTAGATTTACTTATTGTCCCCTTCCAGTTATTGGTTTAAATTTGATCATGTTATGATCACTATTGCCAATTGGCCCCACCACTGTTACCTTTGTCACCAAATCCTGCGTTCCACTAAGAATTAAATCTAAAATAGCTCCCTCTCTTGTTGGTTCCTGAACCAATTGCTCCATGAAGCAGTCATTTATTACATCCAGGAACTTTATGTCTCTAGCAAGTCCTGATGTTAAATTTACCCAGTCAATATTGGGGTAATTGAAATCTCACTCTAGAACGTTATGAAATCCCAGTTTTTTCTTCAGTGTGCAATATTTCAATATACAACGTTTCATATATATGACTTTATGTAAAGGACCATCATAACTCCCATGGGCATACAAGCATCTTCGCTTTATGTATTGCCACCTCGGGTCATATACTGTCGGCTTTCTCTTTTGATTTAATTTAAAAGCTTTTCTATCTCCTTTTTGATAGTTTTCTTAAAGCTGGAATAGCTTCCTTGGCTAGTTTTGTGGTATCTTAAGGGTAACAAGGATAATTTGCATCCAATATGCTACTCATTACAACATCTGACTCACTTTTCCCAATTCAGCTCTCCAGAACTACCAATAACCATATGATAGTATATGTCATTCAGTGCCCTAGAAGTACCATTCTCTAGTCACTAATAATTCTGAATTCCCATCTGTTCTGATCAGATATTTGTTAGATTACTCCTTTGAAAACACATTTACAGGTCTGCATTGTGTTGAAATTTGCCTGACGCTAAATATAATTGTTTCTTGTTTTAAAGGCAACCTACTGAAGGCCGCTCACGTGATGGTGGTTTGCGTCTTGGAGAAATGGAACGGGACTGCTTGATTGGCTATGGAGCCAGCATGCTTCTTTTGGAGAGGCTGATGATTTCCAGTGATGCCTTTCAGGTGGACGTCTGTGGGCAGTGTGGGCTACTTGGCTACTCTGGCTGGTAAGTAGATGTTCACAATACATGTCCACTATATGTAGGCTTCGGCGGCCTATTTTGCATAGGCCGCCGGCGCACGTAAAGCCCCGGGACGCGCGTAAGTCCCGGGGCTTTTGAAAAGGGGCGGGAGGGGGCGGGCCCCGGTGTTTTGGGGGCAGGCCTGGGGGTGTGGCGCCGGCCCGGGGGCATGGTCGAGGCCTCCGGACCACGCCCCTGGGACCGGAGGACGGAGCGGGGCTGCCGGCGACGCGCGCAAAGTTAAGGGGGGGTTTAGATAGGGCCGGGGGGGTGGGTTAGGTAGGGGAAGGGAGGGGAAGGTGGGGGAAGGGCGAAAGAAAGTTCCCTCCGAGGCCGCTCCGAAATCGGAGCGGCCTCGGAGGGAACAGGCAGCGCGCGCTGGGCACGGCGCGTGCAGGTTGCACAAATGTGCACCCCCTTGCGCGCGCCGACCCCGGATTTTATAAGATACCCGCGGCTATGCGTGTATCTTATAAAATCCAGCGTACTTTTGTTCGCGCTCGCGCAAGGTTTTAAAATCTGCCCCTTAATTTGTAAACCATAATGAATTGGGTATGAATTTTGTATATTTTATTCTTGCCTTAAAGAGATTTGTATTTAAAAAGTGTTAAGATGCCTTCTAATTTGGATGATTGAGACTAAGTTTAACTTTACTTGGCAGTATCTCTTGTTTTGATGATCATTGTGAAAACTGCTAGCTGTGATCTCATTGACAACCAACTAACCAGATATGGTCTCTTGAATTATTCCATTCCAAGTCCAGAGCAGGGTTTAAGATTCTAAAAAAAATTAAATTTCAAAATACATCTTTTTTTCATGCTCACAAAAATTGACAGCAGATGACAGCCTAGCCCATCTACCTCAGCAACCAGAGCTCATCACTCCTTTGCCCTGTCATTACATAACAAATATATAGGGATTTTTAGGATTTCATCCCACAGTGTGTTATTGAACACAGAAAGTTAGAATTTTGTTTCCTGTAACTCAATGTGCACTGTCATTGTACCAATATGAGATAATAAATATTTTTAGTAATGATATTTATTTAGTAAACATGCTAATGGATTATAGCCCGTTCTTAAAGTAAGTTTTTATTTCATTTATTTTATTTTATATACTACTTCCATCGTTCTATGTAATTTCTCTCTCATTATTATATGTTCTATGTAAACCGATACAATGTGCAAATGGTTATCGGTATATAAAAACCTTTAAATAAATAAAATAAATACTTGTATTCCAAAGCAACCAAGTGGTTAACAAATAAAATAGTTCATGTAAAATATGCAGACTCAGAATTATAGGAAGTACCATCCCTGAGCCACCACAAAAATAGGATTTCCTAATTATTTCACTAACTGAGAGATGCATACATACATTCAAATATAATAAAATACCTTTTATTAATATCCTCAATAATAATGACCTAAGAATTAATACTTATAAAAAAAAATAACAAAATTGTTTTTATCTGAACAGTTTTTGACCACCTACAATATTCACAAAGAAAACAATAGGGCCCACCACAACAACAAAACATAAAAGGCAGGACAAAAAAAAAACAATCAACACAAAACAAAATCAACACATAGAAATTAAGCAAAAAAGCCCCAAAAGGAACCGATAACAAAAAGTCATAAGAACATAAGAAATTGTCATACTGGGTCGGACCAAGGGTCCATCAAGCCCAGCATCCTGTTTCCAACAGAGGCCAAACCAGGCCACAAGAACTTAGCAATTACCCAAACACCAAGAAGATCCCATGCTACTGATGCAATTAATAGCAATGGCTATTCCCTGAGTCAACTTGATTAATAGCAGTTAATGGACTTCTCCTTCATGAACTTATCCAAAGTTTTTTAAACCCAGGTATACTAACTGTATTAACTACATCCATTGGCAACAAATTCCAGAGCTTTATTGTGCGTTGAGTGAAAAAGAATTTTCTGTGATTAGTCTTAAATGTGCTACTTGCTAACTTCATGGAGTGCCCCCTAGGCCTTCTATTATCCGAAAGAGTAAATAACCGATTCACATCAACTCGTTCTAGACCTCTCATGATCTTAAACATCTCTATCATATCCCCCCTCAGCCGTCTCTTCTCCAAGCTGAAAAGTCCTAACCTCTTCAGCCTTTCCTCATAGGGGAGCTGTTCCATTCCCTTTATCATTTTGGTTGGCCTTTTCTGTACCTTCTCCATCACAACTATATCTTTTTTGAGATGCGGTGACCAGAATTGTACACAGTATTCAAGGTGCGGTCTGACCATGGAGCGATACAGAGGCATTATGACATTTTCTGTTTTATTCACAATTCCCTTTCTAATAATTCCCAACATTCTGTTTGCTTTTTTGACTGCTGCAGCACACTGAGCCGACGATTTCAATGTGTTATCCACTATGACACCTAGATCTCTTTCCTGGGTGGTAGCTCCTAATATGGAACCTAACATTGTGTAACTACAGCAAGGGTTATTTTTCCCTATATGCATCACCTTGCACTTATCCACATAGGAATTTATGAAAACAAAAGAAGTCTTCAGCATTGTCAAAAAATGATGAGTCCATCCTAATGTTGGGCATGGATATTGAAATATAGCCTACACCTCCAGGTGACTTGAAAAGATTACTGTGAAAGGTAGAATTTAAACCAGGTCAGTACAGTCCTGTCTAAACTTATCTCTACCAGTCAACCAAAAAGTATTTTAAGGTAAATGGCATCAAAGGCTATAGCTCATGTCAATAAAGATCAGAAACATGCCCTTCCTACCCTCAGCTCTGAATCTGATGTCATTGACTAGGGCAACCAAAGCACTCGGTATTATGATCTCTTCAGAACTCCGAGTGACCAAGATAAAAACATTGGTCTTAGAGATGGGCAGTGTGTGACAGGCAGATTTGTGGTGTTACATACTGCTGCTAGTGCGTAGCTTTCAGCTCCAAATCTATTGGCTGAAGATGGATTTTTGTGACAGCTCAAGCTAACTACTGAACCAAAAACCAGGAAACTGAAGGAAGCTGGGAAAGCTGCATAATCTGCTGATAGCAAGGAAAGAGAAAATGTAAAAATATTTAAAGTGCAGGCCCTGAAGGGATTGTGAAGACCTTTGCTGCTTATTATTCACTACACCAAGCAGAACTGGAGACTCAGACAATTGTGAAGACATAATCTGTTTGCATATAACGTTTGGGAGATCCCTTGTGAATGCATCTAAATTACATAAGGCGAGTTATATTATATAAGAAAGAATAGCGGGGCTTCGAGCATTCCCCAGTGTGTCTGTTGCATGATGACGTCTGCATTGGTTGTTTGCTGTGCTGGGTCCCCATGCTCTGGTGACTATTCAGTGAACAGCCTAAAGAAGCGGACAGCAGATCCTCCTGCTGACAACCAAAGGTGGAGGGAGATACCTGGGCTGCTACAGGTGCCAGCAGGGCTGAAGTAACAAAAAAAAACCAGAGGGATAGACCCAGCTGCAGCCACCACTGGAACCGGGCTGAAGTAAAACAAGAGAGAACCAGCTATGGGCCACCGCTGGAGCCCAGGCTGGCGGAGGCCAAAGAATGAGCAGAGGCACAATAGTGTGAGATTGGGAGCCTGCTTGGGTGTGTGTGTGCACCTGTGAGAGAGATGGGGAGCCTGCTTGTGTGTGTGTGTGTGCACCTGTGAGAGAGATTGGGAGCCTGCTTGTGTGTGTGTGTGCACCTGTAAGAGAGATTGGGAGCCTGCTTGTGTGTGTGTGTGTGTGTGTGCACCTGTGAGAGAGATTGGGAGCCTGCTTGGGTGTGTGTGTGTGCACCTGTGAGAGAGATTGGGAGCCTGCTTGGGTGTGTGTGTGTGCACCTGTGAGAGAGATTGGGAGCCTGCTTGGGTGTGTGTGTGTGCACCTGTGAGAGAGATTGGGAGCCTGCTTGGGTGTGTGTGTGCACCTGTGAGAGAGATTGGGAGCCTGCTTGGGTGTGTGTGTGCACCTGTGAGAGAGATGGGGAGCCTGCTTGGGGGTGTGTGTGCACCTGTGAGAGAGATTGGGAGCCTGCTTGGGTGTGTGTGCACCTGTGAGAGAGATGGGGAGCCTGCTTGGGTGTGTGTGTGTGTGTGTGCACCTGGGAGAGAGATTGAGAGCCTGCTTGGGGGTGTGTGTGCACCTGTGAAAGAGATTGGGAGCCTGCTTGGGTGTGTGTGTGCACCTGTGAGAGAGATTGGGAGCCTGCTTGGGGGTGTGTGTGCAACTGTGAGAGAAATTGGGAGCCTGCTTGGTGTGTGTGCACCTGTGAGAGAGATTGGGAGCCTGCTTGGGTGTGTGTGTGCACCTGTGAGAGAGATGGGGAGCCTGTTTGGGTGTGTGTGTGCACCTGTGAGAGAGATTGAGAGCCTGCTTGGGTGTGTGTGTGCACCTGTGAAAGAGATTGGGAGCCTGCTTGGGTGGGTGTGTGCACCTGTGAGAGAGATTGGGAGCCTGCTTGGGTGTGTGTGTGCAACTGTGAGAGAAATTGGGAGCCTGCTTGGTGTGTGTGCACCTGTGAGAGAGATTGGGAGCTTGCTTGTGTTGTGATACAGAGGCATTATGATATCCTCTGTTTTATTCTCCATTCCTTCCCTAATAATCCCCAGCATTCTGTTTGTGTATGATATATGAACACAAGATGAGGTCACACCATGGAGTGATACAGAGGCATTATGATATTCTCTGTTTTATTCTCCAGTCCTTTCCTAATAATCCCCAGCATTCTGTTTGTGTATGATATATGAACACAAGATGAGGATGCACCATGGAGTGATACAGAGACATTATGATATTCTCTGTTTTATTCTCCATTCCTTTCCTAATAATCCCCAGCATTCTGTTTGTGTATGATATATGAACACAAGATGAGGATGCACCATGGAGTGATAGAGACATTATGATATTCTCTGTTTTATTCTCCATTCCTTTCCTAATAATCCCCAGCATTCTGTTTGTGTATGATATATGAACACAAGATGAGGATGCACCATGGAGTGATACAGAGGCATTATGATATTCTCTGTTTTATTCTCCATTCCTTTCCTAATAATCCCCAGCATTCTGTTTGTGTATGATATATGAACACAAGATGAGGATGCACCATGGAGTGCTATAGAGGCATTATGATATTCTCTGTTTTATTCTCCATTCCTTTCCTAATAATCCCCAGCATTCTGTTTGTGTATGATATATGAACACAAGATGAGGATGCACCATGGAGTGATAAAGAGACATTATGATATTCTCTGTTTTATTCTCCATTCCTTTCCTAATAATCCCCAGCATTCTGTTTGTGTATGATATATGAACACAAGATGAGGATGCACCATGGAGTGATAGAGACATTATGATATTCTCTGTTTTATTCTCCATTCCTTTACTAATAATCCCCAGCACTCTGTTTGTGTATGATATATGAACACAAGATGAGGATGCACCATGGAGTGATACAGAGGCATTATGATATTCTCTGTTTTATTCTCCATTCCTTTCCTAATAATCCCCAGCATTCTGTTTGTGTATGATATATGAACACAAGATGAGGATGCACCATGGAGTGATAGAGACATTATGATATTCTCTGTTTTATTCTCCATTCCTTTCCTAATAATCCCCAGCATTCTGTTTGTGTATGATATATGAACACAAATGAGGATGCACCATGGAGTGATACAGAGACATTATGATATTCTCTGTTTTATTCTCCATTCCTTTCCTAATAATCCCCAGCATTCTGTTTGTGTATGATATATGAACACAAGATGAGGATGCACCATGGAGTGATATAGAGGCATTATGATATTCTCTGTTTTATTCTCCATTTCTTTCCTAATAATCCCCAGCATTCTGTTTGTGTATGATATATGAACACAATTTGAGGATGCACCATGGAGTGATATAGAGACATTATGATATTCTCTGTTTTATTCTCCATTCCTTTCCTAATAATCCCCTGCATTCTGTTTGTGTATGATATATGAACACAAGATGAGGATGCACCATGGAGCGATACAGAGACATTATGATATTCTCTGTTTTATTCTCCATTCCTTTCCTAATAATCCCCAGCATTCTGTTTGTGTATGATATATGAACACAAGATGAGGATGCACCATGGAGTGATAGAGACATTATGATATTCTCTGTTTTATTCTCCATTCCTTTCCTAATAATCCCCAGCACTCTGTTTGTGTGTGATATATGAACACAAGATGAGGATGCACCATGGAGTGATATAGAGGCATTATGATATTCTCTGTTTTATTCTCCATTCCTTTCCTAATAATCCCCAGCATTCTGTTTGTGTATGATATATGAACACAAGATGAGGTCTCACCATGGAGTGATACAGAGGCATTAAGATAATCTCTGTTTTATTCTCTATTCCTTTCTTAATAATCCCCAGCATTCTGTTTGCTTTCTTGGCTGCTGTTAAACACTGAGCAGAAGATTTCAATGTATTTTCAACGATGATGCCTAGATCCTTTTCCTGAGTAGTGACTCCTGTGTGGAACCTTGCATTGTGTAGCCATAATTTGGGTTGCTCTTCCCTAAGTGCATCACTTTGCAGTTGTCTACATTAAATTTTATTTGCTATTTGCATTGTCCTCTTGCAGTTTCTCACAATCCTCTTGTGATTTGACAGCTTTGAATAATTTTGTGTCATTGGCAGATCTGATCACCTTACTTATTCCTATTTCCAGGTCATTTATAAATATATTAAGCATTATTTGTCCCAGAACAGATCCCTGGGAGTCTCCACTATTCACCTTTGGGAAAATTTACCAATTAGGCCTACTCTCTGTTTTCTGTCTTTTAACCAGTTGGCAATCCACAATAGGACACTGCAACCCTAATCCTTGACTTTCTAATTTCCTAAGACGTCTCTCATGAGGAATGCTTTCTGGAGATCCAGATACACGATATCAGCCAGATCACCTTTATCCACGTTTATTTACGCCCTCAAAAAATATGGCAAATTTGTGAGCTTTCAGTTATTGGATATTCTGTTCATCTGCTGCTTTGAAATATGTTTTGTCTGAATTCTGTCAGGCTGTAAGTTACCTCTGAATGATTAGCTCAGTATTGCATTTGTGAGGCATTGAAGCAACTACTGCACAGAACGCATAGGCGTGAGTGAAAAATACCCTGCGGTCTGCCCCTGAGGAAGAAATATATGTTATAACATTATTGGATTATAACTTGTAGTTTATACTTTATTTGACATTTCCTGATTTCTAAGAATTATTAGTATTGGTGAAATAATTATAACTAATTCCCCCTCCCTCTTAAATAACAGAGGGAGTGTGCAGATAGACAGATTTCTTGATTATTCATTCCAATAATGCTTACCCTCAGCTCCAGGAAGGCCATGCCTGAGTCCTGAAGATAGATGAAGGCAAGGAGCTGTAGACCAGTCAGGATATCTTCCTGATGACGTTACATCATTTGCAGGTCGTATACCTGTCAGTCACAAGTGATGTCTAGATGAGGGGCATAGGCTTTACTTTTCTGAAATTTCTGCCTGGATACAGGTGAGGTGGGGGTGAGGCTGTGCTAGGCTTCTCACAACTTTTCCCCTTGGCCCTGTTGGATTTGCTGTGCCATTGTTGTCTTCACAGTGATCTGAATCTCTAGTTGGTGCGGTGAATAATAAGCTAAGGTCTTGGCAAGTTCTTGGAGGCCTGTACAGCTTGCATTTTAAATATTTTTACAATTGCTCTTTCATTGTTGTCAGCATTTTCAGCAGCTTCCTTCAGTTTCCATGTTTGTCGATTCAGTAGTTAGCTTGAGTTGTTACAAAACTAAGCAGTACATAATACAACAAATGCATTTGTATGACACACAAGCATGCCTGAATGCGCCTTCGTGCTACTCTCTGTGGTGCAAACATGCCTTGATGTTCCCACATGCTTACCAATTTTTTTTTAAAGTCTGGAAGCTTACAGATCTGAACAAACCAGAAATAGGTAACATTAATTGCTCTGGCCAAGTTTGGATTTAAAATTCCAAGTTGGTTTTGAGGTAGACAAATGCAAAGGAGATTAAAATTTTCAAGTCGCATATATATATATATATATATATATATATTTATTTTTTTTTGCTAGTATTCCTCAAAACCACTCCATTGTTTTTTGAGAAATATATCAGACAGATAAGAGATTAGGATTGGCAGGATAAAAGATGTAACAATTTAACATAGAAGTTAGTGCTAAAACTATAATTCTGGGAGCTGTACAATTAACATACATTCACAACTATCTTAGTGTGTATTTTTTTACTTTATTTTAAACAAGAATATCTTGCTATAGAAAAAAATGTGTATATAACATATCAAAAAATAAAATAAAGAAAATATCAACACATTTATTTATTTATTTATTTATTTATTTAAGGCTTTTATATACCGACTTTCTTGATACAAATCAAATCAACTCTGTTTACATCGAACAAGCAGTTAACCATAACCAATTAACAAAAGACAAAATTTGATGAAGCATAAAGTTACATTATAACAAGGGAGCAGAAACTGGGGATAGGAAAATAAAGGGGGGAGAACAGAGATATTATACTATGTACAGGTGAGGGTGTGGGAGGGAGGCAAAGGAGCCAATGTCATTATGACGTATTAGTGTGTCTTAGTGCTTGTTTAATTACAGTGGAGATGGGAACTGTTCTGAGTCAAGCTATTGGACTAAGAACAGGGAAAGGCTCGACCGAAAAGCCATGTCTCGAGTTTCTTTTTAAAAGTTAGGAGACAGGTTTCCTGCCTGAGGTCCGGGGGCATGGCGTTCCAGATGGAGGGACCTATTGTTGAGAATGCCCTGTCTCTTATATTTGAGTGGTGCACCGCTTTGATTGGAGGAACGTGTAAAGATCCTTTGTAGGCTTCCCTTAAGGGTCTGGCTGTAGAGTGAAGTTTGAGAGGGTGTAGCAGGTCAAGAGGCGTCTGATGGTGAATGTTTTTGTGAATGATTGTAAGTGATTTATGTAGAATCCTAAAGTTTACTGGGAGCCAATGAAGATCTTTTAATATGGGAGAGATGTGCTCTCTCCGATTAGTATTCGTCAGGATTCTCGCCGCCGCGTTTTGAAGCAGCTGGAGGGGTTTTATTGTAGTAGCAGGAAGACCTTGCAAGATGGAGTTGCAGTAATCGACCTTAGAGAACAGGATGGCTTGGAGGACCGATCTGAAATCATGATAGAAGAGAAGCGGCTTGAGTTTTTTGAGAACCTGTAGTTTGTAGAAGCACTCCTTTGTAGTGTGGTTTATAAATTTCTTTAGGCTCAGGTGACTGTCTATTATGACTCCAAGGTCGCTTGCGTGGGAAATTTGTGTGTTGGTGTGTAGCTTTTGATGGAAGGGACTATCTTCTGGGGTGATGAGCAGGAGTTCTGTCTTGTTAGTGTTAAGCACCAGGTTGAGGCTTGAAAGGTAGAGCTTGATCGTTTGCAAGTGAGAATCCCATGTTTTGAGAGCTGAATCCAGTGAATTAGATATGGGGATTAAAATTTGAACGTCGTCTGCATATATGTAGAACTTCAGATTTAATTTTGAGAGTAAATGACAGAGAGGGAGTAGGTAGATATTGAACAGAGTGGGCGATAATGCCTTGGGGGACTCCGAATGGGGAGTTAGATATGGGGATTAAAATTTGAACGTCGTCTGCATATATGTAGAACTTCAGATTTAATTTTGAGAGTAAATGGCAGAGAGAGGGAGTAGGTAGATATTGAACAGAGTGGGCGATAATGCCTTGGGGGACTCCGAATGGGGAGTTAGTGCGAGTGGATTCTTTGTTATTGATTTTAACCTTGTAGCCTCTGTTGCTAAGGAAAGAGTCGAACCATCTGAGGGCGGGTCCTGCGACTCCTATGTCTCATAACCGGTTTATAAGGGTAGTATGATTTACGGTATCGAAAGCCGCTGAGATGTCAAGAAGAGCTAAGAGGAAGGACTGTCCTTTGTCAATGCCAGTGTATAGCTGATCTAGGAGTGAGATGAGGAGAGTTTCAGTGTTGTGTTCTTTTCGGAATCCATATTGTGAAGGGTGTAGAATATTATGTTCCTCCAGGTAATTTGAAAGTTGGTTATTTACGATTTTCTCCATGATCTTGGCTACAAACGGCAGATTTGATATGGGGTGGTAGTTGTTGGGATCATCTGGGTCCAGGTTCGGTTTTTTGAGAATGGGTTTAAGGGTGGCCAATTTGAGAGCGTCCGGGAAGATTCCTTGTGAGAGGGAGCAGTTGATAATATCTGCTAGATGTTTAAAGAAGGATTCTGGTATGAGAATCAGGAGTTTGGATGGGATTTGGTCTAGAGGGTGAGAGGAGGGTTTCATTCTTTTTATCAGGGTTTCCACCTCTATAGCATAGGTGGGATCAAAGGATTCCAAACCAACATCTAGGTTCGGGCGAAGGGGCGGATCTGGAGATAGCATGTTAGGATTAGTAGGTAATCTAGCCAGGGTATTGGAGATTTTGTTCTAGAAGAATAAGGCCAGATCATTGGCTTTCGATTGGGCTAGGTCATCGGGGATTGTAGGGGGGGCAGTCTTGGTGAGTTCTGATACATACGAGAAGAGTGCCTTCGCGTCGAAGATCATATCATGTATACGGTGGGCATAGAAATCTTTTTGTTCGTAGCATTGCAGTTCTGTATTGATGGAGAGCGGCTTTGTATAGGGTTAGGGAGTGAGGGTTGGGGTTCTTCCTCCATTCCTTTTCTTTCCGTCTCAGGCCTTGCTTTTGGGCACGGAACTCCTTTGAGAACCATGGCTGCTTGTTTTTTTGAGAGGGGTTTACATTTTTTGTTGTCAGTGGGCATAAGTTGTTGGTGATAGTTTCTGTGATGTTTTGCCAAGCGAGGAAGGCTGCATTGGGGTTTGATAGATCCAGGTTAGTAAGTTCTTTGATCAGCGAGTTGTTGAGGGCTTCTGATGGGCAGGGTTTCCTGTAGTGGAGGGTGGAGAGCTGAGGGGGTGCAGACAATCTTGTCATCGATCTGAGGGTGGAGGAGATCAAGAAATGGTCTGACCATGGGACCGGGAGGCAAAGAGGGGGGGAGAGAGGGGAGAGGCTGGTGTTTGTGAAGATAAGGTCGAGAGTGTGACCTGCTTTATGTGTGGGTTGGTTGACGAGTTGTTTGAAGCCCATGTCCGAAAGGGAGGATAAAAAGGCTTCGCAGTTGGAAGATTGAGGCTTGGCGTCTATGTGTAGATTAAAGTCCCCAAGGATAATGGCTGGTGAATCCAGGTTTAAGTATTTTGCAATTATTTCCACTATAGGGGAGGCATCTAGGTCTAATAATCCAGGGGGGGGCGTATGTGAGGAGGATTTGGAGAGATTTGGATTTGAATAGGCCAACCTCTATTTTTGGTATTGTATTGATAGGTTGTGGGGTGAGATTAAGTGCTTTTTTGGCAGCCAGAAGGAGACCTCCCCATTTTTTCTTTTGTCTAGGGATGGAGAAGACATCATACATCTGGGTAGGAAGTTCATTTGTCAGGACTGTGACTGTAGGCTTCAGCCAAGTCTCTTTGATGGCACATATGTCTGGTTTGGCGTCAAGCAGGTAGTCGTGTAGAATGTGGGGTTTTTTGTGGTTGATTGGGCATTGCATAGTGTTAGAGTGAATAGAGCAAGTCCAAGGAGTTGAGTAAGAGGGGAGATCATGACCGGGGTGAGATTTCTGCGGGATATAAGATGGTATCGCAGCGGAGGCTTCATCTTGAGGGAAGTACTGCGATATAATATGGGTATTGAGTATCCTAGCATCCTAATTGGATTATTGTATTCGCTTGGAACAGGATTTGTCAGCAGTGGTTATCCTGTGGCCTGAGGGGATATGATGAGTTATGGATATGGTCTATGAGTGGGGTAAGATTGGTGAAGAGTAGCGGTGATGTTCCGTAGTTGGACGAATGCTGGAGTGGCTGGATGACTGCTGGAGTGGCTGAGTGGATGCTTGACGACTGCTGGAGTGGCTGGATGACTGCTGGAGTGGCTGAGTAGATGCTAGATGAATGCTGGAATGGCTAGATGACTGCTGGAGTGGCTGAGTGGATGCTAGACGAATGCTGGAGTGGCTGGATGACTGCTGGAGTGGCTGAGTAGATGCTAGATAAAAGCTGGAGTGGCTAGATGACTGCTGGAGTGGCTGAGTGGATGCTAGATGAATGCTGGAGTGGCTGGATGACTGCTGGAGTGGCTGAGTAGATGCTAGACGAATGCTGGAGTGGCTGGATGACTGCTGGAGTGGCTGAGTGGATGCTAGACGAATGCTGGAGTGGCTGGATGACTGCTGGAGTGGCTGAGTAGATGCTAGACGAATGCTGGAGTGGCTGGATGACTGCTGGAGTGGCTGAGTGGAAGCTGGATGGAAGATGGAGTTGGATGGGTGGTTGTTGGAGAGGCTAGGCGAATGTTGGGGGGAGAACTGATGTAGGAGAGCTTGAGGTCGGTGTGTGTAGAAAGTCCGGATGGTGTAGAATGTGAGGTTGCAGCTTCTATGTTCTGGGGCGCACAAAGGAGCTGGCCCCTTTGTCACGCTCCTTCGGCGCGCGGTGCCTGTAGGGAGTGCTGGGGTTTAAAGCCCCTGAAGAAGCCTCCCTATTGGTCCTCGGGCTTCCTTCCCTCCGATTGGTAGGTCGTCGGGGTGGAGGCGGAGCTCGAGGTCGGCACAGCGAGCCTCTTACAGGCCTTACCCCGATGGGCTCTCGCGCCGGCTGCGCAGGCCCAGGCTCCCACCCCTGTCCGGTCGTCCGCTTCGGGTTCCGGGTCCGGGCGCGCGAGTTACCCTTAGACAGTAACTTTAAAAGTGTCACACAGGTGTACATGAAGTCGCATATTGAACATAAGAACATGCCATACTGGGTCAGACCAAGGGTCCATCAAGCCCAGCATCCTGTTTCCAACAGTGGCCAATCCAGGCCATAAGAACCTGGCAATTACCCAAACATTCAGGTATTGATTTATTATATTTATTTATTTAAAGGCTTTTTTATACCGACATTAGTGGGTACATCATATCGGGTTACATCAAACAGTAGATGGAAAGTACAAAGAACAGGGAAAAGGGGAGGGGACAACACAGTGCAACAATTAGAGAAAACTAAATAGAGGAACAGGAAAAAAAACTGGAGAGATAACATTAACATAATAACTTAGAGGCCTAAGTTAGTAGTAATGAGTTAATGTGCATGGACCTAGTCTGGGTAAGCCTGGTATTGATTTTTGAAAGCCCTCACAGGCCCCTGTTCATGATTCCTGTGCGTGCACATGGACAAAGCTATTTTATATCATGCACGCTGGATTTTAATATCCACGCGCATGTACAGGCGGGTGGCCTCTTGCGCGCACGCAGTCCTGGTCGGCCTCCTCCCCACCCAGACCCCTCCCCCGTCCCACCCCTTTTCGTTGGCTTGGCTCTTCAGCATGTACCGGGGGTTAAGCGCATGGCCAGGCCATTTCTAAAATGCGCTCGGCGTGTGCAAGGCCTGGCCACGCATAACCCCCAGATTTTATGCCCACAATGCTTTGAAAATTCAGGGATCAATGAATAGATCCCATGCTACTAATTCTTATTGATTAATAGCAGCTTATGGGCTTCTACTCGCACCCATGGATGCAGCCTTTTTAAAATATGCGCATATCTTATAAAATTGGCTGGACACACATAAATGTGCACGCCATTTTATAGGGATGCGCACATGTGCCACCTGTATCGCATAAATGGGGGAATTTTAATATACATGCATGCCAATGCAATTACCAGTTAAACCAGTTCATTCCCAGTTTGCCCAGTAATAAGATAGGACTTCCTAACACCCCCCCCCCCCCCCCCCCCCCTCCGGCTAACTAACTCTTTTACCCTACCTGCCCCAAACCTTAAAACCCCAATGACTTACACGCCATCTGTAGCAGAAGTGAAGTTAGGGGGTAGGGGACCCCAGCGTGCACTCGTGCTTTCCATTTAAATTCCCAAATGCCCACACCCTGCCCCTTTTTTGGAGTTTTTCTCTTGTGCACATACCAGGAGATGCCAGCCCGAGACACGTGCATCTCCCTCATTTAAAATCTACATCTTAGAGGCAAAAAAGAAGGGATCCAAAAGTTCCAAGCTAGACAGAGTAAAGAGAATAAGAAATATTATTTTATTTTAGCACCAGACTACAAAATCACACAGGTTCCTTGCAGTCTAGGAAAAAGCACAATTGTAAAAGCTGAAAAAAGATATATTTAATATAAGTACATAATACTTCCCATGCTGGATCAGACCAAAGGTCCATAAAGCCCAGAATCCTGTCTCCAACAGTGGCCAAGCCAGGACACAATACCTGGCAGGATCCCAAGGGGTAGAAGGATCCTATGCTGCTTATTAAGATATTAAATACGTTTGCAAGGAAATCAAATTATAAAGGAGGCCTCCAAACGCATAGCAAGAATTTTTTTTTTCCTATGGGTCTGTGTGGGACTAGAAATATTGGGGAAAAGCCAGACCTTTTGTTAATAGAATAGAGCAGAAGTCCTCTCTTGAGAAAAAGCAAATGAAATAAGAAGTGTTCCTCGGAAGATCTTTCCAAGATATCCCTGACATTCACATTGAGGACTTAGCCTTCAATTTGAACTCTAACATATCCTCGTTCTCCCACAGACAGCATAAGGAACACAAAGCCCTAGAAATAAGAGGAAGTGCTTCTGAGGGTAACTAAAATCTTCAGAAGATATTCCCTATTGGATAGGATGCTAAGATGTTCTAGTTAAAATTTTGCAGTAGGTTGTCTTACATTATATAACATTGCTTTACATCCAAAATGTTTAGATAAAGTTTGAATATCCTACACATTCTGTAAAATAGCCAGAGATTAGTATCTAAATAGTACAGAAGAAGTATGAAGGAAGAGTCACTGCCATCTTGCAGCATGTGAGAGGATACAGTAACTGAGAATGAAGAAGTATGAGATGATGAACTCTTCAGCAAGAAACAAGAGATAATTTGTTTTCAGCCTTCTTTAAAGGCTTCAAGTTAGATTTCAAAAGTTCTGCTATCACAAACTCAGCAGACCATTTTCAAAGCTATTTACATAGAACCAGAGAATATGACGGCAGAAAAAGACCGTACGGCCCTTCCAGTCTCATCGATAGAAAGAGAATATGAAGGCAGATAAAGACCGTACAGCCCTTCCAGTCTCATCGATAGAAAGAGAATATGACATCAGATAAAGACCGTATGGCCCTTCCAGTCTCATCCATAGAAAGAGAATATGAAGGCAGATAAAGACCGTACGGCCCTTCCAGTCTCATCCATAGAAAGAGAATATGACGGCAGATAAAGACCGTACGGCCCTTCCAGTCTCATCCATAGAAAGAGAATATGAAGGCAGATAAAGACCGTACGGCCCTTCCAGTCTCATCCATAGAAAGAGAATATGACGGCAGATAAAGACCGTACGGCCCTTCCAGTCTCATCCATAGAAAGAGAATATGACATCAGATAAAAACCAGTCTGCCTCACGCATAAATCAGCTGTCTAAACATTTCCCTCACATATGTGGAGGTCCATGACAAGTCATCTAGCTGCATAACGAGGAGGTGTTCCTGGGATGTGTTTTTGAGATTGAATTTTCCATTGAACATCTACCCACAGAAGAAGCAAATGTGAAAGTCTGTGAGTACGTTGTAGAGATGCATTTTGTCTTTGAAGCTCGGTGCAAAGCCTGCAGACACTATGAAAATTGTCCCTGAAAGTCCCATCTATCATTTCTCCCACATGCTGGTAACTGCTTCAGCTGGGGACGTTTTCCTCTGTTATGCTAAAACGTCATTACACAATGAATACATGATTTACAAAGCTATAAAGTACCGAATACACGTTTGAAATTGTGAGCAGTAGCATTAATTCTGAAGGCTTCAACCTGGGCCACTGTCTGTTTGCTCATCTTTCATATACATTTATAATTCAATCATTTAAAAAAAAACCTCTAAAATGGAGGTATATCTTACATTTACTGACCTGGCTGGACAGCATTTACATACCAACTCTTAAGGATTTTCTTTGGGAAATATTGTAGGTGGATGTGTTTGTCCAGGAAGTTTGGGGAAAGCACTTTTTTAAGTAGCTGAGATGAAGGAAAGTGGCAATGTAGAATTCTTGTTCTATTTTTTGTGATTTTGGCTCCATTCCTCAAGACTGCATCACAGAAGCTTATTTTTTTTTAATGTCGTACTCTGTCAGCCCACTCCCTTACTCTCCCCTCTCAACAATTGCATCCAGATTCAGATATCTTCACTGGCATGACAATTGTATATGTATGTGATGTGTAAAACCGAACACCGGTATATACCAATAAATAAATAAATATTGCCAGTGTTCTACATAGAATTATTAAGGGTAAGAAAAGAGGGAATAAGTCATTGTTATAGAATTTACAGGTCTACAAAGCTGTTCACCTTTCCAAGGCAAATCCTTACAAGTTGCAGCCTAAATGCTGTTTAGCCATTTCACATTTAAGTTTAAGGTAAGTTAAATGTGAGATATACTCTCCACTTTAGAGTTTTTTCTTTAAGATGACTGAATATGAATGCATCACATACAATAGGATTTATTCTGCTCTTACAGTAATTGCTTTGTTTTAGAATTCTGTTTTTATTTTTTTATAATTTTATGAATGTTTTATTGTGAGCCGCCTAATGACTTCGGCATATAAACAATAACATAACAAAGGTGCACGAATTGACAGTAGCCAGGGTTGAAGTCTTGATAATCAGTGCTACTGCTTAAAAGTTTAAAACTTTTCATAATTCAACCTCTTTTTGTGACTGTTACTCTGTCTCCAGTATATGTGCAAGCATTTTTCTATGTAAATAAATTAATGGAGGGAGAATGTTCTTAGCAGATAGAGCCATGGACCCAGCTGTAGTCAGCTTATTCTCCCTGGATATGCATCCAGTTTTTTTCGCTCAGGCATGCAGCCAATGGTATAGTCTTAGACTGTAGTAATCCTAACTCCCCATCTAGGGATCAAACAGTACTTCCTCACACTGCTTTACATGTTAGACACAGGTGATTTAAGCTTTCATGTGAACTTGTTACTTAACTGGTTGTTTCTTTTCTAGGTGCCATTACTGCAAATCCTCGTGCCACGTTTCATCCCTCCGCATCCCCTATGCATGCAAACTATTGTTTCAAGAACTGCAATCCATGAATATTATACCCCGACTCAAGCTATCCAGGTACAACGAATAAAGCAGCAGATCATCCGCACACGTAAAGGAGATGCCTGGAGTATGTGTGCATGCCTAGGAGCCTCTGCCGAGAGCAGTAATGACTGTGAAGGCACACGCTGAGTTCTTTTCTGCTTCCCCCTCCTGTTATTGAAAGTTGACAAAGTTTGTTTCTGTACAAAGGCAGTTGGAGCCAGAAGCAGCCAAGATAAATGAGCTTTGTGACGGGTCTGAACGAAAACAAGCAAGGCATCCTGTGCGTTATTTTCAAACTATAAACTGAGTCGGAAATTGAAAAAGTGCTGTGACCACATATCTATTAACTGGACTGGTAAACTATAGTGATAAAAGCACAGAGAAATAAAGGAAAGAATGTATTTTATTATTAGAGCTAAGATCAGCTTTTTAGGTTCTGTCCAGTCCATTTCTCTTTCTTAGTCTTTTTGGGAGGTTTTTGGCAACACACAATTGATCAGAGCTGGCAACAGATAAAATGCTTTGTCTCTTAAGTAGAAGTCCTGCGTATTTGCCATTTGGAAATTATTCTGCTAAATCCATGCCATCACTTCTTGCAGGGCAGATAAGCGTGGGCTCCCTATGCTTCTGAAATTCTCTCCGAAAATAAAGTGCTTGGGGGGTTTTTATCTGTTGGTGCTGCAGTTGATATCATCTCAGCTTTCAAGTTAGAAATCATTGATCTGCTCAGTCTGGTGGAATTCTTTGTCCTTCCTGCTTGTGGACTCATCGAACAGTAACCAGGGCCTGTTCTGAGGCTCAGCTTCTACTCAGCGAAGTCCACAGCAAACAATAAAAATATAAACTAAATCCATTGCCGCTCTTATGTGACATAGCACCTTCACGATCTAGCAAAAGAGGGAAAAAATAGTTTCTATCATAGGTTAATGGAGGGGTAGGCGATACCAATACTCACATGCTGTCCAGCATGAATATACGTGAGAAACATCTGCATATAATGAAGGCTCATGAATATTCAGTCTAGATACTTTAAAACCTGATTTGGATTAATGGTCGTATTTAACACTGTTTTTCCAATTTAAGAATATTTTTGTGTAAGTGCAGTAAAACTGAAACCGTTCTATATGGAGTAGCAGCCTAGTGGGCTGCAAACCAGGGCTCCGATCCCATCAATGCTCCTAGTGACCCTGGGGAGTTCGCTTCCCCCTCCATTTCCTCCGATACAGACCTTAGATTGTGAGCCTCTGGGGACAGGACCATCAAGTTCTACTGAGTTTATTAGTAAATGGAAAAAGCAGAAATGTTCAGAAGGAAATTACGTAGCAATAATTATCTTCCTCCACTCCATATTTCACGGAATATCCGCAGAGAAGGTCAATGAGACATTGTTAAATAGCAACTTAATAAACAAGAGAATGTGTTAAATCCTCTGTGGACATTAAAATCACTGACCCCAGGAATACAAAATTCAGGATTTCTTTACCTTCAGCTTCTGCGGTGAGGTCTAAACCAGGGCAAACATTGCAGCTTTCACCCATGTAGATTTGTGCTTGTGCCTTATATGTCCTTTCTCTGTTGAGAAATGTTTTTTTTTCCCTTTAATAAAAAAAAAAAAAAAAAACAGATCTTCTCGTGCAGTCAGTTATTTTGTATTCAGAAATGGCAACATGCAAGTGCCTTCAAGTGTTGCACTATGTGCTCTCTCAAAGATGAGAGTCCGGGGGAAAACCCCACATTTCTACTTGTAGCTGTCACCCTGCAAGAGATTCAGTCAGTAAAGCTACAAGCTGGTCCTAGGGCCTGGTAGAAAAGATCAGGGCAATGATTGAGGCTCTGCTGGTGGGGTGCTCCAGCCAAAGTAGTTTCAACTGCTTCAGCTTCTTGGCATGACAGTAAAAACGTTTTTCCACTTCCTCCACAGGAGTGGTTTCAAGAGGCAATCTCATCTCTCTCTATGCACCCTGTCTCTCACCTTATTCATCTATTTGGCCACCTTGAAATCATTAGGATACGATCCCCTCCCCACTCTGTTTCGTGCATAGAAGAATTTCACCCCCTAGAGGGTACTGCTTCCTTGGGTTTTTGCATCTCAAATGAATGATTGCATTTTTTTTTCTAATAATAAATCTTAATTACCAGACTCTAGACCAGTGATGGCGAACTCCAGTCCTCGAGTGCCACAAGTAGGCCAGATTTTCAGTATATCCACAATGAATATGCATGAGATAGATTCGCATGTACTGCCTGCATTGTATGCAAATCTATCTCATGCATATTTATTGTAGATATCCTGAAAACCTGGCCTGTTTGTGGCACTCGAGGACTGGAGTTCACCATCACTGCTCTAGACCATTCTTCAAGATTCGCTAGATCAGGGCTTCCCAAACCTGTCCTGGGGACCCCACAGCCAGTCAGGTTTTCAAGATGTCCACAATGGATATGCATGAGATATATTTGCATATCCTGCATCTCCAGTGTATGCAAATCTAGCTGTTGAAAACTCATTGTTGCTATCCTGAAAACCCAACCAGTTAGATGTGCTCTAAGAGAGGGTTGGGAAACACTGTGCTAGATCCCTCTTCATATTTATAGATCATGGAACGAGTTGTAAACAAACAACTAACTGAATACCTAAACGACCACAACATTCTTTCTCCAGCACAGTTCGGCTTCCGCCAATCACAAAGCACGGAATCTCTCCTTATTTCACTAACGGATTCCATATTACTAAATCTGGAAAACCGGCACCCTTGTCTTCTCATCCTACTAGATCTCTCGGCAGCATTTGACACGGTCAATCATAACACATTAATAGATCGTCTGTCAGACATTGGCATCGGAGATGAGGCCCTCAAATGGTTCAAATCATTCTTACAGAACAGACAGTATAAGGTCAAGGTCAACAATGAAGTATCTCAACCAGTCACCTGCACCTTGGGAGTCCCACAAGGATCGTCACTCTCTCCAACCTTATTCAATATATACTTCTCCCACTCTGCCAGCTCCTCATTAAACTAAATCTCATACACTACTTATATGCAGACGATGTGCAGATAATGATTCCTATTACTGAATCTCTCCAAAAAACTCTGGACTTCTGGAACTCTTGCAAACAAGCCATCAACAACTTGCTCACTAGCCTTAATCTGATTCTAAATCAAAGCAAAACAGAATACCTCCTTATCTCCCAAGACGGAACCTACACACATCCCAGTACCATCCTGTCTACTCAATTAACAATGTCCACACAAGTCAGAAATCTAGGGGTTATCCTTGATAATCAAATGAATTACAGATCTCTCATAAATAATATCGTAAAGGATGGATTCTTCAAATTACAAGTTTTGAAAAGGCTGAGACCTCTCCTCCATTTCCAAGATTTCCGTTTAGTGCTACAAGCACTCATTCTCACGAAAATAGATTATTGCAACTCACTTCTACTAGGCCTCCCGGCTAACGCCATAAAACCTCTACAGATGCTGCAAAACGCAGCAGCAAGGATCTTAACCAAGTCCAATAAAAGAGACCACATATCACCCATTTTGAAAAGCCTACACTGGCTTCCCGTTAAATTCAGAATACTTTTTAAAGTGCTCTCAATAACCCACAAGGCACTACATAACTTGGCACCACTCGAGCTCAAAATCCCCCTCCAATTCCACACATCCACCAGACCAGTAAGACAAGCCTATAAAAACAACCTGCACATACACCGATGAAGTCAGCATTAAGCAAAAGAGCCTTCTCCACAGCGGGCCCCAAAATCTGGAACACTCTCCCACCAGAACTCAGATCAGTGCAATGCTTATCTACTTTTAAAAAAAGACTCAAGACTTGGTTATTCAACCAAGCGTTCCCATATCAACAACCCGCGGAACATCCCTGCCAATGATCCTCTCGGTGGTAATCCACCTGAGAGCTATTTAGATCATCTATAGAACACACGTAAACTTTGGCAGTCGAGGATCATAACCTAGTCTTATAATTAGCACTGTTTATTCAACCTATATTAGGCACTGTATCTCTTACTTATGCCTACATTAGGCAATGTATCTTTTACTGGTTAACCCCATATATACCTATCCAAGTTATATCGACCTGTTCATTGTAAGACATTTACTTGTAAATGTGATTGTTCTGTTATAATGTAAACAGAGTTGATCAGTAATTCTGTTATTGGAAAGTCGGTATATAAAAATGCTAAATAAATAAATAAATATTTTCCACACTTTCCTGGCCATCTACTCTATTGCAGATTTTGGTATCTCTGAAAAGCCAAACCTTTCTGTATAGTCTTTCTGCAATATCACTTTGGAAAACATTGAAAAGAATTGGTCCAAGGACTGAGCCCGGGAGCACAGCACTAGTAACACTCGACTCCTAGGAGCAAGCTCCATTTACCATTACCCGTTATCACCTCGCACTCAACCACTTTCTAACCCATAGCTAGAGCACTCGGTTTATTTATATGAACGGTCTTACACTACATCTACCTCTCTTCCCTGATCAACTCTCTGGTCAGCCCGTAAAAGAAATTGATCAAATTTGTCTGACAAGATCTACCTCTGATAAAACCCTGCTGCCTCAGCTCTTGTAATTCATTGGCTTCTAGAGCCTGCACTGTCCTCTGTTTTATCAGCAGTTCCATTAATTTATTCAGAAGTCATTCCCAATCTCCTTCTCACGTGTATGTTTGTAAAGAGAAAGCACATGCACCTCTCCCCAGGTGCTGAACAAGCATTGGAAAGGTCAGCCATAGAAGCTGCCGGAACTTAAGGTGTCTTACAACCCTTGGATTTATCCGATCAGACGCCATCACTTTATCTACTTTTAGTTTAGCTAACTCCTCTCACACAGTCTTACCTATTGTGTGCTTTTTGTGATTCTGTCCTTGGCCACTTCTCCATGAATTCTGACCAGAAATATTTGTTAACCAAGTCCGCTTTTTCTTGTCAGCCTCTCCATATTCCTCCCCTTCATCTCCAAATCTCTCACTTTTGCACTTTCTCCTATTACAAGTCTTGTCCTCCCATTCTACTGTATTAGCTTTTTTTCTTCCATTTACATCTTTCCTCTCCTCACTACTTTCCCAGTTTCTCTTAGCATTTCCAAATATTGTGTCCCGTCTTCCTCTTTCTGCCAGCTCTTGTATTTCATGAATGCGAATCTTTTTTCCTTATCTTTTCAGCTGCTACTTTAGAAAATTACAGCAGCCTCTTCCCTGTAGTTGCTCTTACGATATCTCCTTTTACTTTTGCTCAGTGCTCCTCTATAGATTTTCCCATCCACTTAATGACTCCTTGAAGTATTTATTAATTTATTAAAATCTCTTATTTACCGCCTTTTTGGAACTTAGCCAAAGTGTTATGTGATAAACATAGCAATCGTACCTAATTCCATAAAACAAAACCAAAACATAAAATAAAAACCAATTCACTACTTATAACATACTGTAAGCTTATAAAATTGTGCTTAAGTCTTCCAGCCAAACCTTACACCTCAAGGGAGCACCCATGTCTTCACCTTTTTTCTAGAAAGCAGATCGTCATTCTCTTGACGTATTGCTAGTGGTAGCTATTCCATAATATCAGGGCTAGGACCCTCACCTTTGAATGACCCATCAGCACCTGTGCTCTAATACTGAACCACAGCATCCAGTGATTAGTGGATCCCAAATAATCATCCACAACAACAGAAATGTTGTCCTCAGCACTAGGGTCCAGTATTGCTCCCCTTCGTTTGGGTTCCTCTACCTGTGGGTAGAATAGTTCTCCCTGCAGTGAGTCTTCACAGCCAGCATGGTCCCAATCAACATCTAACAGATTGAAATGGCCTGGCAACAACATCTCTCCTTTCATAGCAACTGTGGGGTAGATTTTAAAAGCCCTATGTGCGCCAAATCAGGGAGATACATGTGTCTCTTGGGCCAAAATGCATATTTTAAGAAACGTCCATGGACGCACATTATCTCCCGGCACGCCCGCAAAAGAAAACGTCCAAAAGCGGGACATGGAAATTCCAGGAATTTAAATAGAAACCAGTGCATAAGTATTTACATGCACTGCGGTCCCCTACCGCATACCTTTACTTCTGCTATATTTGGCGTGTAAATTTAAAAAAAAACCAAAAAAATTTAGGTTAGTCAGTGGTGTTTTAAGGGTTGGGGTAGGGAGAGTAAAAGAGAGATTAGTTAGCTGGGGGAGGGGGGTTAGGAAGTCCTATCCTGTAACTAGGCAAAGTGGGAACTAACTGGTTTCACTGGTAATTGTGTTGGCACGCATGTATATTAAAATCACCCCACTTACGGGATACAGGTGGCACGTGCGCATCCATATAAAACGGCACAAGCATTTATAAAATGGCCGCGTCCATGGGCAACAGTTAACATACGCACGCTCCTGTACGCCCGCGAGGCTGTTATAAAGTTACCGTCCATGTGAATATCCTCCCTTAAATCTCTACCCATGTCTTCTGCCTACAAAGGAAGTCTGTATAGCACACTAGTACCGATGGATGTAGTTTTTCCTCTTTCTAGATTAACCCACAGTGCCTCCTCTTTAACTCGTAAACCCTGCTATTCTGTTATTTTCTGCCACTCTTCCCTTTCTTCCTAGCTTGAACTTCCCGAATAATTTGTAGCCTGGATTAATATACTGCAGCCATGGTTTTCTGTGCACCACATCTCAGTAATAGACACTCCATTTAAATCGGTCACTTGTAAGACTGCCTCTACATCCAGGAATTTATTTCCCATCCTATGGACATTAGTATGCATAGCTTTCCAAATTTTGCCTCTCTTTCCCCCCCCCCCCCCCAACCCTATTTCTATATATTTCTTTATCTGAGGGCTTTTTTCATCTATCTCCAGACATCCTATTTCATAACCTCCTCAGTAGGGTTGCCAGGCAATCCATTCTTCAATAGGTGGACACCATCTCTGCTCAGCAGTTTTTTGATCACCATTCCATCATCCAGAAGCTGAACCGCTCTCATTGACACTGTCTATACAAGTATAAGAACATAAGAACATGCCATGCTGGGTCAGACCAAGGGTCCATCAAGCCCAGTATCCTGTTTCCAACAGTGGCCAATCCAGGCCACAAGAACCTGGCAATTACCCAAACACTAAGAAGATCCCATGCTACTGATGCAGGCGAATCTGAACCCATAAGAGGCAATGAGGGCGGCAGCCTAGATAAGTATATGAGAAGAAAAATTAATGGTTGGGAGCCAGGGAGAAGGGATAATAAAAGTAAAAGTGAAAAAGAAAAAAAGAATAAATATAAAGTGTGAATAATAGAGTAATATTTATTCTACCTGCCTTTATCTTCCTTCCAGCTTGTCTTTAAGCCTCCAAGTTTTTTCCATTCCTTGTTGATTGTAACTTTGACTTATTCCTTTTCCTTTGTTATCTATTATTAACCAGAATTGTTACCTTAGTTTTTCCCTTGTTAAAATGTAAACCGATCCGATATGGTTATCTACTATGAAGGTCGGTATAAAAAACTGTTAAATAAATAAATAAATAAATAAATAAATAAATAAATAAATAATATATGGGGCTAGTAAGAGGGATAACTAAAAAGTGGTTATCCTTTAATATAGCACCGTACAAAAAAAACAAACCACCGAGCAAGGATTTCCCTTGAATAAGTGGGTGTTGTAGACTGATTCAATTAATAGCAGTGGCTATTCCCTAAGTAAACTTGAATTAATAGCCATCAATGGACTTCTCCAATCCTTTTTTGAACCCAGCTACACTAACTGCACTCACCACATCCTCTGGCAACAAATTCTTCAGCTCTAGTGAAGGTAGGGTTGGGATGCATATGCTACTGGCTTTGGTGATCTGTGTCCAGCTAACATCTTAATTTCCAGTTTCTCCTTCCCTTCCACTAGAATTTCCATCTTAGATGGCAACAAGAAGATTTTTATCATTGTAGTCCTAACCATAGATGCTTCTAAGCCTCACCACCTCCTCTCAAGTTCTGCCACTTGTTTTCTGAGTAAGCTGACCTCCAGGCACTTTTACACCATACCAGTTCCTTCACCCTGGTTCAGGATTATTTATCTAGAGCAGAGCTTTCCAAACTTTTCATGTTGGTGACACACTTTTTAGACAAACATAATTTCACGACACGGTAATTCAGTCTACTAGTAAACCAGAGGTTAAAGGTTAAACGAATGAAACATATTTCGACAATTTATGTATGTTTCCTTAAATATATACATAAATAAAATGTTTCACGACACAACCTATCTCATGAAAACCTTAAATTTATATTAAAAATATATATTCCAAGATTCATGTTATTGTTATAATTTATGAGAAACAATAATAAAACAAATTGTCTGTCCCCCACACCCTCATCTCTCTCCTCCCCCCAGCACATGTCTGGCCCCCACACACTCATATCTCTCCCCCTCAAGCACATGTCTGTCCCCCTAGCACGTTTGCCCCCCACTCACTCATCTCTCTCTCCCCAGCACATGTCTGGCCCCCACACTCATGTACCTCGTCTTTTTGATTGTTGCCAGTTAAGTGCTTCACTCCCTTCCATGATCACCAGACACTGCTGCTTGCAGTCAGTACTCCTCATGGCCAGGCCTCATTGGCAGCAGCAGCCAATGCAAGGATGGCTGGGCTCGTTCCACCCACCAAGCCCCCCCAAAAAAACGCGATTGACAGCAAAAATCACCCAATAATAAGCAACCCATAAACTGAAAAAAAAAAGTGAATCTCTAGAAAAAAAAAGCCCAAACTCGCATCAGAGTTGACCGGGCTTGCGCGACACACCTGCACACTGCAGGCGACACACTAAAGTGTCCCGACACACAGTTTGGAAAGCTCTGATCTAGAGAAATGCAGAAGTAGCAACTGTGGCACCAGCTGTGCTAAACATGTTTTTCAGACATCCTTCTGCTCTTCTTAGCATTTTGATACCTGTAGAAAGAAATGAGAAAAGAGACTTACCACAATTTCTGTTTTCCTTAGCTGACTTCTAACTATAATTCGCTGGCTTTCTTTCTATGAAAGCTAGCACCTAGACACTGATTCCTTTTCTGTAGCCCTGTTTCCTTGCTCGATGTAATTATTATGTATTAGGTAATTTATCTTATCCTTTACCTTCTAAATGTATTTTCTGACGCTACCTGTTGTGTATTCTTATAAAGAATCTTGGGCCTTGGCTTCAACAGCATTGGTGGAAAAAGGGGAACTGGATTCAGATGATGGCACAGACATAAGAGAAAAAAGCACAGGACTGCTTCTATGGCCAAGTCTAAAAGCAAAGCACATCAAGCAGCATTCTCTGAATTTTCAAGAAGATTCCTCACGCAGTAGAAATGTTGCTAGCAGTATTTTATGGGTTTGACAATTGCTTAGTTTTGAATGTAAATAGCCCCAACCATTAGAATAAGGGTAGTAATAACTGCATGGAGCGGTAGTTTCTGCCCTTCCAAGAAACATGGGCACTAATGACATAGGAAAATGTGGGAGAGAGGTTCTGGAAGCCAAATTTAGGATTTTAGGTAGGAAGCTGAAATCCAGAACCTCCAGGTTGGCATTCTCTGGAGGAGAAGTCCATTACCTGCTATTAAGTTCACTTAGAGAATAGCCACTGCCATTAGCAATGGTTACATGGAATAGACTTAGTTTTTGGGTACTTGCCAGGTTCTTATGGCCTGGATTGGCCACTGTTGGAAACAGGATGCTGGGCTTGATGGACCCTTGGTCTGACCCAGTATGGCATTTTCTTATGTTCTTATGTTCTTCCTGTTCCACGCGCAGATTCCCAGAGGCAGGCAGAGCTCCAGAGTCTCAATGTGTGGATGAGACGATGGTGCAGGGAAGAGGGATTGAGCTTTGTAAGGAACTGGGGAAACGTTTGCGGAAAGGGGAGACTTTTCTGAAAGGATGGGCTCCACCTTAACCAGAGTGGAATCAAGCTGCTGGCACTAACTTTCAAAAAGGAGATAAAGCAGCTTTTAAACTAGAACAAGGAGAAAAGCCGACAGTCACTCAGCAGTGCATGGTTCAGAGAACTGTATCCTTGAAGGATACGAATGAAACAGGAGAGTTAGGGCATCCCAACAGAGAGGATCCATTAAAAGCAAACATAGTCCATGTGCCTATATGTAAAAAATCACTGAAGCCAATGATTTCCGAATTATCCCTAACAGGTTGTAAGCCAACGATTTCCGAATTATCCCTAACAGGTTGTTAATACAAACAAAAAACACACTTTGAAATGTCTGTATGCCAATGCCAGAAGTCTAAGAAGTAAGATGGGAGAGTTAGAGTATAGCAATAAATGATATGATTGACATAACTGGCATCACAGAGATCTGGTGGAAGGAGGATAACCAATGGGACAGTGCTATATCAGAGTACAAAATATATCGCAATGATAGGGAGGATCAACTTGGTGGGTGGGTGTGGCACTTTATGTCTGGGAGGGTATAGAGTCCAACAATAAAGATCATACAAGAGACTAAATGCTCAGTAGAATCTATATGGGTAGAAATCCCATGTGTGTTGGGTAAGAGTATAGTGATAGGAGTATACTACCGTCCACCTGGACAAAATGGTCAGACAGATGATGAAATGCTAAGAGAAATCAGGGAAGCTAATCAATATGGCAGTGCAATAATAACGAGAGATTTCGATTACCCCAATATTGACTGGGTAAATGTAACATCAGGACTTGCTAGAGACATAATGTTCCTGGATGTAATAAATGATTGCTTCACGGAGCAATTGGTTCAGGAACCAACAAGAGGGAGCTATTTTAGATTTAATTCTTAGGGAAATGCAGGATTTGGTGAGATAACTGCAAGGGGGACAATAAGTAAATCTGCAGCTCTAACAATAAACATTCAAAAGGGAAACTATGATAAAATGAGGAAAATAGAAAACTGAAAGGTGCAGCTGCAAAGGTTAAAAGTGTTCAACAGGCATGGACATTGTTTAAAAATACAATACTACAGACGCAGTCCATATGTATTCCACACATTAAGAAATGTGGAAGGAAGGCAAAATGATTACAGTCATGGTTAAAAGGTGAGGTGAAAGAGGCTATTTTAGCCACAAAAAATCCTTCAAAAATTGGAAGAAGGATCTATCTGAAGAAAATAGAATAAAACATAAGCATTGTCAAGTTAAGTGTAAAACATTGATAAGACAGGTGAAGAGAGAATTTGAAATGAAGTTGGCCATAGAGGCAATAACTCATAATAAAACCTTTTAAAAATATATCCGAAGCAAGAAACCTGTGAGGGAGTTGGTTGGACTATTAGATGATCGAGGGGTTAAAGGGGCTCTTAAGGAAGATAAGGCCATTGCAGAAAGACTAAATGAATTCTTTGCTTCCGTGTTTACTAATCAGGATGTTGGGGAGATACCAGTTCTGGAGATGGTTTTCAGGGGTGATGAGTCAAACTGAACAAAATCACTGTGAACCTGGAAAATGTAGTAGGCCAGATTGACAAACTAAAGAGTAGCAAATCACCTGGACCGGATGGTATGCATCCTAGGGTACTGAAAGATCTCAAGAATGAAATTTCTGATGTATTAGTTAAAATTTGTAACCTATCACTAAAATCATACATTGTATCTGAAGACTGGAGGGTGGCCAATGTAACCCCAATATTTAAAAAAGGCTCCAGGGGCGATCCTGGCAACTATAGACCAGTGAGACTGACTTCAGTGCCGGGAAAAATAGTGGAAACTATTCTCAAGATCAAAATCGTAGAGCATGGATTTACCCAAGGGAAGTCTTGCCTAACAAATCTGCTTCATTTTTTTGAAGGGGTTAATAAACATGTGGATAAAGCTGAACTGGTAGATATTGTGTATTTGGATTTTCAGAAGGCATTTGACAAAGTTCCTCATGCAAGGCTTGTAAGAAAACTAGAAAGTCATGGAATAGCAGGTGACATCCTTTCGTGGATTACAAACTGGTTAAAAGACAGGAAACAGAGTAGGATTAAATGGTCTGTTTTCTCAGTGGAAAAGGGTAAACAGTAGAGTACCTCAGGGATCTGTACTTGGGCCAGTGCTTTTCAATATACATATAAATGATCTGGAAAGGAATACAATGAGTGAGCTTATCAAATTTGCGGACGATACAAAATTATTCAGAGTAGTTAAATCACAAGCGGCTGGTGATATATTCCAGGAGGACCTTGCAAGACTGGAAGATTGGGCATCCAAATGGCAGATGAAATATAATGTGGATAAGTGCAAGGTGTTGCATATAGGAAAAAATAACCCATGCTATAATTACACAATGTTAGGTTCCATATTAGGTGCTACAACCTAAGAAAGAGATCTAGGCGTCACAGTGGATAACACATTGAAATCGTCGGTTCAGTGTGCTGCGGCAGTCAAGAAACCAAACAGAATGTTGGGAATTATTAGGAAGGGAATAGTTAATAAAACGGAAAATGTCATAATGCCTCTGTATCACTCCAAGGTGAGACTGCACCTTGAATTCTGTGTATAATTCTGATCACCGCATCTCAGAAAAGATATAGTTGCGATGGAGAAGGTACAGAGAAGGGCAACCAAAATGATAAAGGGGATGGAACAGCTCCACTATGAGGAAAGGCTGAAGAGATTAGGGCTGTTCAGCTTGGAGAAGAGACGGCTGAGGGGGGAAATGATAGAGGTCTTTAAGATCATGAGAGGTCTTGAACGAGTAGATGCGAATCTGTTATTTACACTTTCGAATAATAGAAGGACTAGGGGGCATTCCATGAAGTTAGCAAGTAACACATTTAAGACTAATTGGAGAAAGTTCTTTTTCACTCAATGCACAATAAAGCTCTGGAATTTGTTGCCAGAGCAGGTGGTTAGTGCAGTTAGTGTAGCTGGGTTCAAAAAAGGTTTGGATAAGTTCTTGGAGGAGAAGTCCATTAACAGCTATTAATCATGTTTACTTAGGGAATAGCCACTGCTATTAATTGCATCAGTAGCATGGGATCTTCTTGGTGTTTGGGTAATTGCCAGGTTCTTGTGGCCTGGTTTGGCCTCTGTTGGTAACAGGATGCTGGGCTTGATGGACTTTTGGTCTGACCCAGCATGGCAATTTCTTATGTTCTTATATCATGAATATTCAGTGTAGATACTTTAAAATCTGACCTGGATTAATGGTCGTATTTAACACTGTATTAAAACTTTTTTTTTTTTGCATTTTAAGAATATTTCTGTGTAAGTGCAATAAGGCAGTAAAAATGAAACAATTCTGTATGGAGTAGCAGCCTTGTGGTTAGAACACTGGGCTACAAACCAGGCAAACCAGGGCTCAGATCCCATCAATGCTCCTATTGGGGGATCTTGCTTCACCCTCCATTGCCTCCGGTACAAAAACTTGATTATGAGTCTTTAGGGACAGGAAATACCTACAGTACCTGCATGTAGTCTGCTTTGACGTGCATGGAAAGTAGAATATAAATCAAACAGTAAACAAATAGTGGTTAATAGTGGTTAATACCAGTTTATGGATTTCTCCAGGAACTTATCCAAACCTTTCTTAAACCCATCTACACTAAGGGGTAGACTAAAAATAGCTAGCGGCTGTCCATATGTGAGCAGTTCATGGCGCTTGCACATGGATGCACCGCACATGAATGTTTTAAAATTCGATGTGTAGGATCCCAGAGGCAAGCTGAATGTCAGTCTCAACGTAGAGATGGCCTGATGATGCAGGAAAGACAACTTTAGATTTCTTACCAGCAGGCAAAATGTTTGGGAAAGGGAAGCCTATTCTGACAAAACGGGCTCCCCCTTAACCAGAATGAAACCCATTCTTTACCTCCCATCATTCCCTCAGGCCCTCCTTACCTCTGCAAAGACCAACCCCGTCCTTTCTTAATGCCGAGCTGAGCCCCCATCATCCTCCGTTCTTCATTCTTCAGTGCACTGAGCTGCCTCTTCTGTCTCTGAAACTCAGCTGACTTGTGTTTCAAATTGTATGTGAGGGTGCTGGGGGAGTGCTGCAACCACAAGTGGGGAAAATGTGTATTTTGGGAGGAGTGTGGGATGCATTTCTGTACTTGCTTTGGACGGTTACCACTGTTTGTTTATGCACATGAGTCACTCAGGAAATGTATGTGGTTGTGGGGTGAGACAGTGGGGTGTGTAGGCTCCTGCTAACAGTTCCTCATGTTGTTCTATGTCCTTTTCTGGGTGTGAACAACTTGTCTATGTAAAATTACATGTGTAAGTTTCCTGTCCATGGAGTTTTACATGTGCATTTTTGGCAGCTATATACTAACCATGTACGTGCACATGAAGAAAGGACACAGAAGGTCACTATTATTGGGCACATAAGGTATTACTTCAGTGTTTCACTGTAAAAAATGTCTAAGTGGAATACTATGATAAAATAAGGAAATTAGAAAGAAAGTAAAAGGAGCAGTTGTAAGGTTTACAAGGTTTAAAAACTCTATTGTAGAAACCAGTGGGAGCACTGAGAGGAGAGGATCACTGTGCTGGTGGCTGAAAGAAATCAGTAAGTTTTGCTTGGGAAATTTTATTTTTTTTATTGGGGAGAAGTAAACTATTGGGGTATATTATTTAATGTTTGTGCTTTTAAAAGACAG
This sequence comes from Rhinatrema bivittatum, assembly GCF_901001135.1. Lineage (NCBI taxonomy): Eukaryota > Metazoa > Chordata > Amphibia > Gymnophiona > Rhinatrematidae > Rhinatrema > Rhinatrema bivittatum. The sequence goes on along the minus strand of NC_042618.1, from coordinate 486,311,406 downwards.
CAAGGCAGCTAATAAACAGAAGTTAGTGTGTTTATTTTTAAATAGTCAGTAAAGCAGCTAATAAGCAGAGGTTAGTGTGTTGTATTTCCCAACCCTCCCACCCCTCAGCCACCCACCCCTAGCTCATTCTTTAATTTTTAGACAGGTGCCACTTTTACATTAAAAAAAAAAAATCAGCCTTTTAACGTCACAAATTCCCCACACCTTCTTGAGAGTTTGATCAGTCCCCTGTAGGCCACTACCAGACATATAGTGAATTCATTAATACATTTAAAGCACATTAATTAGACACATTCCTACTCCCATAGCAACCTAAAACTTAACTAGGAACTGAACAAATTTGAGATGAAGGCAGCAGTCAGCAGCAAGAGGGGGGCTTCCCAGTCTTTTGCATCGAGTGTCACATGTATGATTTTTTACCCACCGCTGAGAAGTTGTACATGTGCATGCGATGCAAAGAGCTCCTGGCTCTCAGAGAACGAGTCCGATCTCTGGAGACTAGAGTGGCAGACCTGGAGGAGCTGAGGCAGACAGAGAGGTATATAGATGAGACCTTCAGGGACATAGTAGCCAAGTCTCAACTTCAGACGGGCAGCCCTGGTGCTGCCTTGGAGGAAGAAGGTCTCATAATGGGAGAGCACCAACCAGGTGTAGCAGGAAAGGATTCTGTAGCAAGGACCTGCTCTCTAGGTTGTACATTGTCCTTTCGTACTGAGGATATCTCCCCAAGGCCTACTGCCCAGGAGGGAAGGGTTAGGTCGGCCGTCATAGTTGGTGATTCGATTATTAGGAATGTAGATAGCTGGATGGCTGGTGGGCGTGAGGATCGCCTGGTAACTTGCCTACCTGGTGCGAAGGTGGCGGACCTCACGCATTACCTAGATAGGATTTTAGACAGTGTTGGGGAGGAGCCGGCTGTCGTGGTACATGTGGGTACCAACGACATAGGAAAATGTGGGAGAGAGGTTCTGGAAATCAAATTTAGGCTCTTGGGTAGAAAGCTTAAATCCAGAACCTCCACACGCAGGTCCACAGAGGCAGGCAGAGCTCAGGAGTCTCAATGTGTAGATGAGACGATGGTGCAAGGAAGATGGATTCAGTTTTGTAAGGAACTGGGGAACCTTTTGGGGAAGGAGGAGTCTCTTCCGAAGGGATGGGCTCCACCTTAACCAGGGTGGAACCAGACTGCTGGTGCTAACCTTTAAAAAGGAGAGAGAGCTGCTTTTAAACTAGAACAAAGGGGAAAGCTGACAGTCGCTCAACAGTGCATGGTTCAGAGGGAGGTATCTTCAAAGGATACTAATGATGCATTAGAGTTAGGACATCCCAACAGTGAGGTTCCAATAATAAGAAAAGCAGTCCAAGTGCCTGTAACTAAAAACTCACCTGAGCTAAAAAATTCTAACTTATCCCTATCAATTAAAAAGCAGAATGAAAATACAAACAAAAAACAAACTTTGAAATGTTTGTATGCTAATGCCAGAAGTCTAAGAAGTAAGATGGGAGAATTAGAATGTATAGCAGTGAATGATGACACAGACTTAATTGGCATCTCAGAGACATGGTGGAAGGAGGACAACCAATGGGACAGTGCTATACCGGGGTACAAATTATATCGCAATGACAGAGAGGAGCACTCAGGAGGAGGTGTGGTGCTTGATGTCCAGGATGGCATAGAGTCCAACAGGATAAACATCCTGCAAGAGACTAAATGCACAATCAAATCTTTATGGGTAGAAATCCCTTGTGTGTCGGGGAAGACTATAGTGATAGGGGTATACTACCGTCCACCTGGCCAAGATGGTGAGACAGACAGTGAAATGCTAAGAGAAATTAGGGAAGCTAACCAAATTGGTAGTGCAGTAATAATGGGAGATTTCAATTACCCCAATACTGACTGGGTAAATGTATCATCAGGACATGCTAGAGAGGGAAAGCTCCTGAATGGAATAAATGACAGTTTTATAGAGCAATTGGTTCAGGAACCAATGAGAGAGGTAGCAATTTTAGATCTAATTCTCAGTGGAGCACAGGATTCGGTGAGAGTCAATTAATGGCTGGAAGGGGGACAGTAAGCAATTCCATGGTTCTAGTGCTAAACTTTCAAAAGGGAAACTTTGATAAAATGAGAAAAAATAGAAAAAAACTGAAAGGAGCAGCTAAAAAGGTAAAAAGTGTGCAAGAAGCATGGACATTGTTAAAAAAAAAAACAAAAAACATCCTAGAAGCACAATCCAGATGTATTCCACACATTAAGAAAGGTGGAAAGAAGGCAAAACGATTACCGGCATGGTTAAAAGAGGAGGTGAAAGAGGTTATTTTAGCCAAAAGATCTTCATTCAAAAATTGGAAGAAGGATCCAACAGAAGAAAATAGGATAAAGCATAACCATTGGCAAGTTAAATGTAAGACATTGATAAGACAGGCTAAGAGAGAATTTGAAAAAAATGTGGCCGTAGAGGTAAAAACTCACAGTAAAAACGTTAAAAAATATATCCGAAGCAGAAAGCCTGCAAGGGAGTCAGTTGGACCATTAGATGATGGAGGGGTTAAGGGGCCATGAAGACAAGATAAGGCCATCGTGGAAAGATTAAACAATTTTTTGCTTCGGTGTTTACTGAAGAGGATGTTGGGGAGATACCCGTTCCGGAGAAGGTTTTCATGGGTAATGATTGAGATGGACTGAACCAAATCACGGTGAGCCTAGAAGATGTGGTAGGCTTGATTGACAAACTGAAGAGTAGTAAATCACCTGGACCAGATGGTATACATCCCAGAGTTCTGAAGAAACTCAAAAATGAAATTTCAGATCTATTAGTAAAAATTTGAAATCTATCATTAAAATCATCCATTGTACCTGAACATTGGATGGTGGCTAATGTAACCCCAATACTTAAAAAAGGACTCCAGGGGTAATCCGGGAAACTACAGATGGGTTAGCCTGACTTCAGTGCAGGGAAAAATAATGGAAAGAGTTCTAAATATCAAAATCACAGAACATATAGAAAGACATGGTTTAATGGAACAAAGTCAGCATGGCTTTACCCAAAGCAAGTCTTGCCTCACAAATCTGCTTCACTTTTTTGAAGGAGTTAATAAACATGTGGATAAAGGTGAACCGGTAGATGTAGTATACTTGGATTTTCAGAAGGCGTTTGTCAAAGTTCCTCATGCGAGGCTTCTAGGAAAAGTAAAACGTCATGGGATAGGTGGCGATGTCCTTTCGTGGATTACAAACTGGCTAAAAGACAGGAAACAGAGAGTAAGATTAAACAGACAATTTTCTCAGTGGAAGGGAGTGGACAGTGGAGTGCTTCAGGGATCTGTATTGGGACCCTTACTTTTCAATATATTTATAAATGATCTGGAAAGAAATACGATGAGTGAGGTAATCAAATTTGCAGATGATACAAAATTGTTCAGAGTAGTTAAATCACAAGCAGATTGTGATAAATTGCAGGAAGACCTTGTGAGACTGGAAAATTGGGCATCGAAATGGCAGATGAAATTTAATGTGGATAAGTGCAAGGTGATGCATATAGGGAAAAATAACCCTTGCTGTAGTTACACGATGTTAGGTTCCATATTAGGTGCTACAACCCAAGAAAGAGATCTAGGCATCATAGTGGATAACATATTGAAATCGCCGGCTCAGTGTGCTGCGGCAGTCAAAAAAGCAAACAGAATGTTAGGAATTATTAGAAAGGGAATGGTGAATAAAACAGAAAATGTCATAATGCTTCTGTATCGCTCCATGGTGAGACCACACCTTGAATACTGTGTACAATTCTGGTCGCCGCATCTCAAAAAAGATATAATTGTGATGGAGAAGGTACAGAGAAGGGCGACCAAAATGATAAAGGGGATGGAACAGCTCCCCTATGAGGAAAGGCTGAAGAGGTTAGGACTTTTCAGCTTGGAGAAGAGACGGCTGAGGGGGGATATGATAGAGATGTTTAAAATCATGAGAGGTCTAGAACGGGTAGATGTGAATCAGTTATTTACTCTTTCGGATAGTAGAAAGATTAGGGGGCACTACATGAAGTTAGCATGGGGCACATTTAAAACTAATTGGAGAAAGTTCTTTTTCACTCAATGCACAATTAAACTCTGGAATTTGTTGCCAGAGGATGTGGTTAGTGCAGTTAGTGTAGCTGTGTTTAAAAAAGGATTGGATAAGTTCTTGGAGAAGTCCATTACTGCTATTAATTAAGTTGATTTAGATAATAACCACCGCTATTACTGGCATCAGTAACATGGGATAGACTTACTTTTTGGGTACTTGCCAGGTACTTTTAGCCTGGATTGGCCACTGTTGGAAACAGGATGCTGGGCTTGATGGACACTTGGTCTGACCAGTATGGCATGTCTTATGTTCTTAACCCAGGTACAATGTATTCCCAAACTAAAAAGTCAATTTATTTGGGTAAACTGACTATCTGAAAATTGTCCAGCTTTTCCACAGGTAAAATACACTGGGGTAGATTTTCAAAGGGGTACACGCATAAGATGCGCGCGTACCCCCCGAAAACCTACCCCAAAATCCCCCTACGCGCGCCGACCCTATTTTGCATAGGCTCGGTGGCGCACGCAAGCCCCGGGATGCGCGTGTCGGGAGTGACGCGCCGTTTCAGGGGCGTGTCAGGAGTGGTGCCATGGGCGTGGTTTCGGCCTGGTGGCATTCTGGGGGAGTGGCCGCGGCCTCCGGACCAGCCCCCGGACCGGAACATGGAGTGCGGCAGCCGGCCCGGCATGCGCAAAGTTACGCCTGCTTCCAGCAGGCGTAACTTTGCCGACAAAGATAGGTTTAGATAGGGGGGGGGTTAGGTAGGGGAAGGGAAGGGAAGGTGCGGGGGGGGGGGGGGAGGGAATGGAGGCAGACTGCCTCCGTTCCCTCCACCCCACCCCCCCCCCCCGCACCTTCCCTTTTAATAGATACGCGTGGCTACACGCGTATCTATTAAAATCCCGCGTACTCTTGTTCGCGCCTGGTGCGCGAACAAGAGTATGCGTGTGCGCAGATTTATAAAATCTGCCCCAAAGGGTACAAACAAACACACATGCACTTTTATCCACAGAAAAAGTAGGCCAGTTGGAGGGTTCTGGGTGATCAGAGAGTTAGATATTGGGCGGGTGCTATATGCAGTGTACTTGGATTTCAGAAATGCTTTTGACTTGGTTCCATATAAGCACTCTTGATATGGGCCCTAAAGTGACTGACTGAGATAAAAACTGTTTGAGTGGGAAGTAACAAAGGTTGATGGTAAATGAAGATCAATCCAAGAAAAGTAGTTACATGTTACAATGTAATATAAGAAAAGTAGTTACATGTTACAATGTAAAATACATGTTACAATGTAAAATACATGTTACAATGTAAAATAAGAAAAGTAGTTACATGTTACAATGTAAAATACATGTTACAATGTAAAATAAGAAAAGTAGTTACGTTACAATGTAAAATAAGCAGATCGTGTCTTATTTGTTTAGTTATATGTAAACCGATGTGATATCTCGATCGAATGTCGGTATATAAAAGCAATAAATAAATAATAAATAAATAAAAGGGGTTAGGTGGGTGAGTACTAGTGGGGTGCCAAAGGGATTGTTCCTTGATCTGGCTCTGTTCAACATTTTTGTATGTGCTATTGCAGCAAGGCTATTTGGGAAGGTCATGGAAGGTGTGGATAAGATGAGGAAGAATCTAGTGAAGCTTAAGGGATGCCCTACAGTTCTGCACCTAAGATTTAATGCTAAAAAAATTAATAATCATGCATTTGATTTGCAACAACCAAACTGGCTAATTTTTAAAGGAATGCACATGCACCCATAAAAGCATGTATTGGCACGCGAGCAGAAATAAGCTTAATTTTATATCATGAGTGCAAGTACACACATATCGTTTAAAATATCCCTGTGCAAGTGACCATATTGGAGAGGTGGAAGAGAAAGAGAGACAATCTGACACTCTATATAGTTCCCACTGTAAGAGGGGTACTTTCAACTCAGGGTGGGTTTTGGGGGATGGTGTTACAAGGTTCAACAGACCCTTGCGCCCTAGGCAGACCAATGTAATTTTGCTCCCCAAAAAACCCACCCTAAGTTGAAAGTGCCCCTCCTGCAGTGGGAGATATATAGAGTGTTCTATTCTCTCTCTCTCTCTCTGTCCCCCCCCCCCCCCCTCTGGTGCTCAGGACCCTCTGGTTCCTTGTCCTGTAAGCCCCACACATGAGTCAGAACCTTTGAAAGTGAAAATCTCCAGACTTGTGCCTCACCTGGACCAGCATTAAAGTTTTGCGGGTAACATGCTAGCTCGTGCCATTTATTTATTTTATTTATTTATTTATTTATTTGCTTTTATATACCGACATTCGTTGGCGTACATCACATCGGTTCACATTACAACAACTGGAATAGTATGACTAGGGTCATACTATTTTACATTTTAACATTAACTGAGATTGATACAAAATATACAAACATCATTTTAAAAAAATCGTTTAACAATAACTGTGACTGGTACTAATACGTATTATGTAACGTAAGTTTAGATTGTGAATTTTAAGAAGAGAGGTATAGGCGTTGTGGGGAGAACATGTGGCGGGAGTAGCATTTGACAAGAATAGCGGTGGGTGATACAGATGGTGAGGGTTGGGGGTCTCACTATTGGATGCCAAAAAGTACAATGATTGAAATGGCGGGTCTGAGAGGCACAGTTTGCACTGCAGAGGGTAGTGAAGGGGGTGGGAGTGGGGAAGGGTTAGGTTGTGTCATGGTAGGCATTGAGGAATAGCCAGGTTTTCAATTTCTTTTTAAATGAGTGAATGGAGGGTTCCAGTCTGAGTTGAGAGGGGAGCTTGTTCCAGAGGGTGGGGCCAGCTACAGAGAATGTGCGTTGTCGGGTGGAGGTGAGGTGTACTAGTTTAGTGTGGGGAATGATAAGTAGGCCTGTGTTTTGAGATCGCAGGTTTTTCTGGCTGTGGTGTGGTCAGCCTTTGCAAAATTTGGGGTTCCGCAAGTAAGCCTTGGCCTCACCCCTTTCCCGCCTCCTTATTCTTGATAAGCGCACAGGTTTGTACATGCCTACTTCCCGGCTTCTTAAAACTTGTGTGTATCTGACCGTTTTTGGGCGGGCAATGCTTTTAAGATCTACCTTAAAGGGAGCAGTAGAGTATGGGGCGAAGTTTTGTATTTAATATCTACATAAGCCCTCAGCCTTTGCCCCTCTATGGTGCAATCCTGCGCTTACAGTATATTCCTTTTATGAACACTTTATATTCATTTCCGGCCTTTATCTTCTTTCCAGCTTGTTACAAGCTTCCAAGTTCTATTTCCCTGTTGATTGTAACTTTGACTTATTCCTACCTATTGTTATCCATCGTTTACTTAAACTGTTTCTCCAGTTATACCCTTGTTAAATGTAAACCGATCCGATATGGTTAATTACTATGAAGGTCGGTATAAAAAACTGTTAAATAAATAAATAAATAAATAAATGAGGAAACTAAACAGTGGTGGGACTTGGACCTATGGTGTCTGGGTCATTTATATGTGGATGGGCAGCTTATATCTTTTTGTGAGCTGCAGGATGAGTCTGAGATGCAGAACAAACTCAGTCCTATTACATTAAATTGACGAGTGTTCTGGCAAACTGTGCTTAGAGGGGTGGAGATGGACTGAACCTAAGCCAGTGAATCAGTCTATAGGAAGGCCAGTTCCTTGTTATAGAGAGCTACTATTCAGGTCACTTGGAGTGGGAGCCTTCAATGTTGGCTGAAGCTCAATGGGAAAGACACCTTGCTTGGCAATTTGAGCTTAAGGAGTGGAGGAGGATCTGGTGAAGTGCGCATAGGTCAGAGCTAATGATCAAATTGGTATTGCGCAATGGTAGATGCCTGCTCCTCTTTCATAAAATGTGTGTTTCATCGTCACCGCTTTGCTGATGGGGCTGCGAGCAACTGGATTTGTACTTACATGTATGGTGGGGATGTCTGTTTATCTAGTCCTTCTGGAAACGTGTGGGTAGATTGACGGGGCAGATGGTAGATGGGCAGTTGATCCTCACCCTAGGGCTTTAACTGCTGGGATGATGGGAAAACCAACAGGTAGGCAAGTTTAAGAAATCGCTTATTCCGCCCCTTTTACATGTGGCACAATTTGCAATTGCAACTGGGATGGAAGTCGGTGCCCACATTGGACCTTTGATGGGGACAGGTACCGATGCCCACATTGGAACTTTGATGAGGACAGGTACCGGTGCCCACATTGGAACATTTGATGAGGACAGGTATCGGTGCCCACATTGGAACATTTGATGAGGACAGGTACCGGTGCCCACATTGGAACTTTTGATGAGGACAGGTATCGGTGCCCACATTGGAACTTTTGATGAGGACAGGTACCGGTGCACACATTGGCCCTTTGATGAGGACAGGTATCGGTGCCCACATTGGACCTTTGATGAGGACAGGTACATGCCATTGTACTGATCGGGAAGCTGACATCTGTGCTGAGAGACAATGTTATGTTTTATGATAAAGTATGGGACCCAATGCTGCTGGTTTATAACACTTCTGAGGGAGGTGAACTTTCTAAAAGGGTTGTTCCTCTGTACCCTGTCTGCTTGATGGCGGTTGGAAATGTCTGGCAAGTTAATAAAATAAAAAGTCAAATAAACTCAATAAATAGCACAATATAAAATTTCATAACATTTAATTCTATAATCATTGTAAATATACAGTACATTTTATCAAATGGCCTCCTATCTGAATTCAATTAAGAGCTCATAGACATCTTTAGATAAATGTTTTTAATTGGCCCAATTATAGAGAGAGACTGAGATTGGCTTTTCATCAACCTACTTTGTTTTTGTGGAGGAACTAATAACAATAAATCATTTATTTATTTATTTATTTATTTATTGTTTTTGTTATACCGAGTTTCATGATAGGCATCACATCAACCCGGTTTACAAATAACAAGGAGTGTAAAGCATAATGTAACGTAAAAACCAATATTTTCAATAAGAATATTTTCAATAAGAACCTTGAACTTTAAATACAGTAAATCAGAAAAAGGGAGAGGGAAAGTTACAAAAAACAAGGAAAATAAACTTGGGATGGAAGGGGAGAAATTGAACAGCACAATATTTACATTTCAGCCTATTGATACATTAGAATAGCAAGTGAAAAAATAAGACTATAAAACGGTACATAGGTAATCAAATGAATAAATATGACACAGTTGTGAATGGTAATAGTATGATAAATATTCAGCAGGAATTAGTGAGAGAGGGTTTGAGGTTGGTTGATTCGTGTTGATTCGTGATTCGTGCATTTGCCAAATGCAGAGCAAAAAGGGTTGATATAATAACAGAAGGGTGGCCAGATACGAAGGCCTAGCTTCTTTGACTGTTTTGTAAAATAAGACCAACATTTTAAAGTTTTTGTGCTGTCCTTCTGGGAGCCGGTGCATCAGAATTAATATGGGAGGAATGGGCACAATTAGATGAGTGGCAGCAATTGTATTGCTTTTAAATATTTTGGTAAACAAATAAGTAAAGAATTACCATAATTGATCACAGATATTAAAAAGACTTGAATTAAGATTGTAAAATCATTCTTAGGTAAGATCTTAGTAATTGTAGCTTATAAAATCCCGACTGCAGCATATTTTTGACATAAGTCATCTCTGGATCAGAGAAAAAATCTAGGTTGTAAATTGGTTCCCCGATTGGAACAAATCATCCATCAGTCATTAAACTCATACATGTCTCTGGTGCTGGAAAACCACATGACTTTCAATTCCATCTCATTTCAAGACATCTAATTCGTGATAGTGGATAAGCATTAGTTAATCAGTTGTAGAGTGTTTATATTATTTTATTTGAAATATGCTATAGGTGTATCTGTAAACTCCCCAGTACAATATGTTTGGTTTTAGGCAGTCTACAAAACTTTTAATAAAATAAAAAAACAAAATATAAAACAAGAGCAGGATCTGGGGTGATCATATCTGATTATTTTAAGGTAGCTAAACAGGCAGATAAGGGGTCAGCAAAGAAAGATGCTTAAGTGCACAAAAAGGAATAGCCAACATGAAAAAGGAGGCAATACTGGCTGTGTGTAATGTCTCATTTGGAGCACTGTGTGTAATATTCCATGTGGAGTACAGTGTGTAATGTCTCATTTGGAGTACAGTGAGTAATATTCCATTTGGAGTACAGTGTGTAATATCTCATTTGGAGCACTGTGTGTGATATCTTATTTGTAGTACTGTGTGTAATATTCCATTTGGAGTACAGTGTGTAATATCTCATTTGGAGTACAGTGTGTGATATCTCATTTGGAGCACAGTGTGTGATGTCTCATTTGGAGCACAGTGTGTGATGTCTCATTTGGAGCACTGTGTGTGATGTCTCATTTGGAGCACAGTGTGTAATATCTCATTTGGAGCACAGTGTGTAATGTGCTCCAAATGGGACAGTGGGTAATGTGCTCCAATGGGACAGTGCTATACCGGGGTACAAATTATATCGCAATGACAGAGAGGAGCAGTCGGGAGGAGGTGTGGCGCTTTATGTCCGGGATGGCATAGAGTCCAACAGGATAAACATCCTGCATGAGACTAAATACAAAATTGAATCTTTATGGGCAGAAATCCCTTGTGTGTCAGGGAAGACTATAGTGATAGGGGTATACTACCATCCACCTGGTCAAGATGGTGAGACGGACAGTGAAATGCTAAGAGAAATTAGGGAAGCTAACCAAATTGGTAGTGCAGTAATAATGGGAGACTTCAATTACCCCAATATAGACTGGGTAAATGTATCATCGGGACACGCTAGAGAGATAACGTTCCTGGATGGAATAAATGATAGCTTTATGGAGCAATTGGTTCAGGAACCGACGAGAGAGGGAGCAATTTTAGATCTAATTCTCAGTGGAGCACAGGACTTGGTGAGAGAGGTAATGGTGGTGGGGCCGCTTGGCAATAGTGATCATAATATGATCAAATTTGATTTAATGACTGGAAAAGGAACAGTGTGCAAATCCAAGGCTCTCGTGCTAAACTTTCAAAAGGGAAACTTTGATAAAATGAGAAAAATTGTTAGAAAAAAACTGAAAGGAGCAGCTACAAAAGTAAAAAATGTCAAAGAGGCGTGGTCATTGTTAAAAAATACCATTCTAGAAGCACAGTCCAGATGTATTCCACACATTAAGAAAGGTGGAAAGAAGGCAAAACGATTACCGGCATGGTTAAAAGGGGAGGTGAAAGAAGCTATTTTAGCCAAAAGATCTTCATTCAAAAATTGGAAGAAGGATCCAACAGAAGAAAATAGGATAAAGCATAAACATTGGCAAGTTAAATGTAAGACATTGATAAGACAGGCTAAGAGAGAATTTGAAAAGAAGTTGGCTGTAGAGGCAAAAACCCACAGTAAAAACTTTTTTAAATATATCCGAAGCAGAAAGCCCGTGAGGGAGTCAGTTGGACCGTTAGATGATCGAGGGGTTAAAGGGGCACTTAGAGAAGATAAGGCCATCGCGGAAAGATTAAATGATTTCTTTGCTTCGGTGTTTACTGAAGAGGATGTTGGGGAGGTACCCGTAATGGAGAAGGTTTTCATGGGTAATGATTCAGATGGACTGAATCAAATCACGGTGAACCTAGAAGATGTGGTAGGCCTGATTGACAAACTGAAGAGTAGTAAATCACCTGGACCGGATGGTATACACCCCAGAGTTCTGAAGGAACTAAAAAATGAAATTTCAGACCTATTAGTAAAAATTTGTAACTTATCATTAAAATCATCCATTGTACCTGAAGACTGGAGGATAGCTAATGTAACCCCAATATTTAAAAAGGGCTCCAGGGGCGATCCGGGAAACTACAGACCGGTTAGCCTGACTTCAGTGCCAGGAAAAATAGTGGAAAGTGTTCTAAACATCAAAATCACAGAACATATAGAAAGACATGGTTTAATGGAACAAAGTCAGCATGGCTTTACCCAGGGCAAGTCTTGCCTCACAAATCTACTTCACTTTTTTGAAGGAGTTAATAAACATGTGGATGAAGGTGAACCAGTAGATATAGTTTACTTAGATTTTCAGAAGGCGTTTGACAAAGTTCCTCATGAGAGGCTTCTAGGAAAAGTAAAAAGTCATGGGATAGGTGGCGATGTCCTTTCGTGGATTGCAAACTGGCTAAAAGACAGAAAACAGAGAGTAGGATTAAATGGGCAATTTTCTCAGTGGAAGGGAGTGGACAGTGGAGTGCCTCAGGGATCTGTATTGGGACCCTTACTGTTCAATATATTTATAAATGATCTGGAAAGAAATACGACGAGTGAGATAATCAAATTTGCAGATGACACAAAATTGTTCAGAGTAGTTAAATCACAAGCAGATTGTGATAAATTGCAGGAAGATCTTGTGAGACTGGAAAATTGGGCATCCAAATGGCAGATGAAATTTAATGTGGATAAGTGCAAGGTGATGCATATAGGGAAAATAGCCCATGCTATAATTACACAATGTTGGGTTCCATATTAGGTGCTACAACCCAAGAAAGAGATCTAGGTGTCATAGTGGATAACACATTGAAATTGTCGGCTCAGTGTGCTGCGGCAGTCAAAAAAGCAAACAGAATGTTGGGAATTATTAGAAAGGGAATGGTGAATAAAACGGAAAATGTCATAATGCCTCTGTATCGCTCCATGGTGAGACCGCACCTTGAATACTGTGTACAATTCTGGTCGCCGCATCTCAAAAAAGATATAATTGCGATGGAGAAGGTACAGAGAAGGTACAGAGAAGTGCTACCAAAATGATAAGGGGAATGGAACAACTCCCCTATGAGGAAAGACTAAAGAGGTTAGGACTTTTCAGCTTGGAGAAGAGACGGCTGAGGGGGGATATGATAGAGATGTTTAAAATCATGAGAGGTCTAGAACGGGTAGATGTGAATCGGTTATTTACTCTTTCGGATAGTAGAAAGACTAGGGGGCACTCCATGAAGTTAGCATGGGGCACATTTAAAACTAATCGGAGAAAGTTCTTTTTTACTCAACGCACAATTAAACTCTGGAATTTGTTGCCAGAGAATGTGGTTAGTGCAGTTAGTATAGCTGTGTTTAAAAAAGGATTGGATAAGTTCTTGGAGGAGAAGTCCATTACCTGCTATTAAGTTCACTTAGAGACTAGCCACTGCCATTAGTAATGGTTACATGGAATAGACTTAGTTTTTGGGTACTTGCCAGGTTCTTATGGCCTGGATTGGCCACTATTAGTTTTTGGGTACTTGCCAGGTTCTTATGGCCTGGATTGGCCACTGTTGGAAACAGGATGCTGGGCTTGATGGACCCTTGGTCTGACACAGTATGGCATTTTCTTATGTTCTTATGTTCATTTGGAGCACTGTGTGTGATATCTCATTTGGAGTACAGTGTGTGATATCTCATTTGGAGTACAGTGTGTAATGTCTCATTTGGAGCACTGTGTGTAATGTCTCATTTGGAGCACTGTGTGTAATATCTCATTTGGAGTACTTTGTACAATTCTGGAGCCGCACCTTAAAAGGCTTATAAACCGGATGCTACTAAAATGGTCAGTGATCTTCATCATAAAATTATATGCAAATCACTTTGGAGCCTTCCTAGAAGTTGTGAATACATTTTCAAATGAATAAATAAATATGGGGACAGGCTTAAAGATCTAAACATATACAGCAGCCCATAGGAAAGAGGCAGGGATGATGAAGTCCTGCAAGGAATAAATGCACAAAAGGCACTTCCAATGGAAAGCAGGCTCTGGGATGAGAGTGAAAGAGGGGTAGGGTAAGGAGTAATCAGAGAATAAAGGGGGGGGGGGGGGGTTGATGCAGAGAAGATAGAGACAAGGGCAGAGCTTCTGTGAGGGAGAGAGCAGGATCTAGATGGCAGGCTGCTCTTTATCTGCTATCACATTCTATATTAGCTCAGGGAAGTCAATAATATGCATAGTTTTGTTTCCAGATCTATGTGTATTTGGAAGAAAAAACAGGCACCAATCTATGCAGACACATTTCCTTAAGAATTGCTCACACTTATAAACCACAGCTAAAAGTACCACCCATAAGAATTGCCCCACTAAGGCCAAACAACTGCCAACATGGTTAAATGGTGCTGTGAAAAATGCTATTAAAGCCAAAAAGAGATCTTTGTAAAAAAAAAAAAAAAAAAAAATGGAAATCAGACCCTAATGAGGAAAATAGGAAGGAGCCTCAGTGCAGGCACATTAAGAAGGCAGGCCAATAAAGAATTTGAGGAGAAACTTGGCAGAGGAGCCTGACATTTTAGGTCGCTGACATCACACCCTGAACATGCAGCGTGCAATGTCCTTGCCTGACGTCACCAGCAGGACGTTTTATGTCTGAGAAGGAATAATGAGGTCCATGCATTCCATTGCGCAGGGCAGGACTGAAACCTTGCATGAAAATGCACATTTTTGCCCTATTCGCCACTATTCCTTCTCTCTCACAGCCCTTGCTCTGCTTTTCAAAAGCAAATATTTTTATTTGCTGGCCTGCCTGAATAGTTTTACATTTTTGGCTGTGTTCCAGTAGCAAAATGGGTGTATTGACCCCAATGTTTTTAATTTAATTACAATGTGAGTAATGAAAGCAAAACAGAGGAGCAGGAAAGGAGCAAAGTCTTTTTTAAATCATTGGCTTTGTAGACGTATCATCTGTCCACAACTGCTTTATTGGTTCTCCCTTTTTAAACTAATTCTAATAATGAAAGCTGCAATGTAAACAAACATTAGCTAAACAGCGGTTGTATTTAAACCCCATCTTAAACCTTAGGGTAGTGTAGACGCAACCACCCTATCTGCTGTTCAGCTGTACTTGAGTTTGGCTATTTTAGGGAGGGGGCAAGTAAAAGCTGCCTCTGTCCATGGTGAAAGTAATTCAGCTGTAATCCCCTTTTCTCTTCCTCTCCTGCAACTCCATTCAAATTCTAATCACAGCTTCTCCTTCCCCAAAGCAGTCACTTTCTCTGCCCTTACAGCCTCACTTTTACACTGGCACTTCCTTCCCCTTGCAGCTCCTTCTCCAGCCTTTATAAAAAGAAAAACACTGTGCACGTAGCTTTCAAAGCCACAGGTAACATTTGGGCTTATTTTTTCTTTCAATGGAGAAGTTTGTCTTTTGCAAACTTAAAAACAAAATGAAACAGAAATAAAGTACAGCGTGGTATTGCCAGTGCGGCTAATACACATAGAGAAATGCTCACACACAGCAAGAGGCATTTGTTTATCTAACTACTCTTTAGCCATGGAAAATTAGAAAGCAATGAAGACTTTTAAAGTTAGAAAATCTTGAACTGTAAGTTTTTCAAGACTACGCAGGAATCAGAAAACAAATCTTCTGCAAATAAAAATTGTAAGCAGCGATTTGTTGATAAATGTGAGCGAGTTCTGGTGCACATTTGGGGCCGGGAGAAGGCCTCTGGAACTTTAAATAAGAAAAAAAGATTTGGGAACAGAGAGGGAGAGTTGTGGTGTTAGGATTGCGTAGATCTAAGCCCCCCTTTTTGAGAGAGCTTTTCTTATTCAAAGCAGCATCACAATGGGCTTCACATTGAGCTGTGCCACATCCCCATCTGATTAGCAACCATTCATCAGCCAGGCTGGCCTATCAATGACAGTTCTCCCATCAGGGCTCCTATAAAACCAGCCCTTTTCCCAGGAAACATCCGCAAACATTTTGACGGGTCTGGCTTTGTCCTGTTGGATTTACTGAAGTCTCTCTCTATCTGTCTGCATCTCTGGGAGGGGGCTCGCCATACCCCAGGACCTGTGGGCTTCTATACTGTCCATGGGAAGAGCATGCACTGTGGGCTACTGGAGGAACCTGACATGGATTCCACAGGTTAGTCCTATCATCCTGGCACATTTATACATTATGCACCTGCTCGAGACAAGAGAAATATCAACCATTTATCAGGGAAGTCAAAGCAAGCTGAGAGAAGGCACTGCTGTGAGAAGAACTAGCTTGGGGAGGCAGCAGGAACAACATATTTACTGACATCAAAGTTGTGGAAAGCTGCAGTAATAATGCAAGGCTGCCTCCCTGAAGACTCCTCTCAGTACAGCAGGTTTCCAGGCTGCGTAACTTCAGCAAACCTAAACTTGTAGCTTCGTTTTGGCTGCTAGCTTTAGGCACTAAAAAGAACTGTAGATAATGTTGATTATTTCAGAAGAGAAGGGGAATAAGGAACAATTCTCATCTCAAAGCCAAATATCGGCTCCCCCTAACACAGCCCCGTGTCATTTTGGAATAACATTGAGTGGATGATGGAAGAAATTGATTTTAAGAATGGTTAATATGATGATGAGATGAGGAGAAAGAGAAAGGGGTAAAATAAAGCTCTGCCAATTTTAGGAGTAATGTAGAGAAAACTAAAGCTGAGTCTTCAGCAGATACAATGTGAGAAGCTTTAGGTAAGGAAGAGCACATCACGTCATGCAATATCATTTCACTTCTAATCCTATGATACAAAGTCATATTCCAGGACATGTACTGGACTGCCATGCTGTGCAAAGTGTACTGTATCACCTAATTGCATGGTATACCATTCTCTGAAATATCATGCCATGCTTTCCCTGGCAATGTCATTTAATACAAACCATGCCTGATCCTAATGTTTAGTTGGTAAGGCATAGTAGCAAGTATGGAATGTGACCTTCAGCAATTAAAATTATATATTAATTCCCAAGTTCAGCACAGCTCTTAAGTAGCAGAGAAAAGTCAGGTGCCCTGGACAATAAGATACAGGGGAGGCTCCCAGGAACTATGCAACTTCACCTACTCCAGGGTGATGGTTTTAGAGGAGTAGCCTAGCGGTTAGAGAAGAGGGCTGGGAAACCACCGTTCAAATCCTACTGCTGCTCCTTGTTGCCTTGGGCGACTCACTTTATCCTTCGCTGCCTCAGATACAAACATGGCCCTATTTACGAAGCATTTTTCTCATAGACATAACGTGAGAGAAAACCTTTAGATTAGGAGCCCTCTGGGGATAAGGAAATGCCTCATTGCCTGCAATACTTGAATGTAATCGGCTTTGAAGAGCCAAAAAGCAGAATATAAATCAAATAAATGAATAATACTCGAGCTGTTCGAACATTAGGATTCAAGATAAGAATGGAGTTAGACTCTGTTCTAAGTAATATCCCTCTGACCTCAAAAATCAAAGTATTACACATATGCCTTTTAAACTGTTTATTGTATCTAGTGAGCCAATTCTGCAACAATCATTAATGACATTACTTTGCTACCATTTTCAAGTTTCTTACTATAAATGCAATGTTCGCCATTATGTATAAGGGATACTCTGTAGCAGAAGTTTGTCAGTTTGTTTAAAGGAGACACTGTGGCTGGTTGCTTAAGAAATATACCAATGTTTGTTGTGTTATTTAAGGAATGATACAGAAATTGTGCACTGCAGTTTAAAGAGTCCTTGATAGCAGAATTTTCATATTTTGTTTAATGGACACACACAATAGAAGGGATAGGTCTGTTACATTTTATTTAAACAATACATTGGAGCTAGTAATGGTAACATTGAAAACAGTGAAAAATGTCTGCTCCCAGACACTGAATTCTCCTTTTTTTTTCCATCACCTTATAATCCTCTTTCTTTTGAAAATTCAGGATGGAGTTAAGAATTCAAACTTAAATTAAACTTCAGTTAAGGTTCTTTTATACAGCTTGTTAAAATGTAGTAATTTTTTACTTTTGTATATTACTATATACCAAGTGATTACCACAGCTAGAAAATAAGTATTTAAACTGAAACCGTTAGTCTGCAGCTTCTGGTTTTCTGTACTGTGCTCAGAGAGCCATTTGAGGACCTGGAAATTTACTTCCATTACCACCATATTATGACCTTAATATTAATATTTGCCTTCTCGGAATAAAGCTTCAAGTTAAAGTTTTTCTTTAAACATTCTGTTTTATTCTCACCTTTATCTGATTAGCAAAATTGTGAAAGTTGCTGTGTAAGAGAGATGATTGTCCCCTGAGGTTTATTCTGTTGACCCAGGAGTGTGAAAGCTTTTCTAATGCTTTGCAGAAAGAGCCAGAATTAGCAGATTGGTTTCTGTACTGGGCACCTGCAAGGAGCTTTCCAGGTTGTGTAATTAAGGAGCCTAATGTCTATCTGAAGCCACTACAAATTTAAAATGCTTTGTATACTGTTATACATGAATTCATCTTACTGCACCTTCTCCTTGGCTGGGAAGGTGGCTGAGCTCTGCAGAAAGGCTTCTATTCCTCCTTACATCAAGGCGTATGCTTGCTGTGTTCGGGCTCATCCTTAAATGAGATTATATTCATCAGAAGCCAGTGGAGTTCTGCGAAACAGCGGGCAGGCAGAGAGGAACTCTGCTGATTCTGCAGATATTTATACCTCATTTTTATAACACTTAATCCAATTAATTTGTCATCCTAGTCAAGATCCTTTCAACCAGAGCTGCAAAACCCTGGTCTTTCCGGACCCTGAAAAGGTCACAGTTTCTTGCTAAGCAAGCTATGAAAGTGACCTGGTTCTCAGACCAAATGTATGCAGATATGTTTGATGAATATTTATGGTTGATCCTAAAAAGCAGGGTTGTTTACAGGATGAGGACTCTGTACCTCTGTTTTATAGGTTTACGTGCTTCACATGGGGAGAGAAGAGGGAGTGAGATACCACTGATTATATAAAACCTGGTTCTGGTTTTACAAGGTTATATTTTCAAAGGACCATTTAGCATTATTCATAGGCAAAAAGAAAATAAGTCTTTTGTCTGTGATCTTGGATCCATAAAACTTTAGCTCTAGAAAGCATGAAAGCCGAAAACCACTGAGTAATTCAAAGCAGTGATCTCATTGGGCAGAGAAGACAACAAGAGGCAAAGAAAAAATAGGCAGCGGCAGCAGGACCAGGATTGCTCTAAGCACTTAATCAAATCAAATCACATTTTCCCTTCAAGGACACAGTCCCATAAACACCAGAAAGTATTATTTATTTATTAGTAATAAAAGGAGGTGATCGAAGGGTGCAGAGGCTCGAGGAGCTGAAGTCTGTGCCCCCTCCCCTCCCCTCCCTCCCCCCCACCAGAAACCAACTCGGAGTGGCAACCCAGCGGTGCAGAGCACCTCCTCTGCCCATGGCTCGCCCACCCTCCATCCACCACACCATCAAGATCACCGCGTCAGTGACGCCATAGGTGCTTGCGCACAAAGGAACACAACAAATTCACAGCTACAAATGGAATAACAACCTTCAGCATGGAACACTGTGAGTACAACATCTCATCCCCCTTTCTCAATTCCCCATCCCTGTAATTACTGGCCAGGATCGCTACTGTGGTGCAGCTTTCCAACAGCTGATTCGCACCCCTCAAGCAAAAACATTCACCAGCTTACACCCTATTTTTCTAACCACTACCTTTTTCTTTGCGTTCATTAATGCATAATCCATTACTAAAAAATCCGCCTCCATCTACGACCTGCTCGCCTCTGGCTCTTATGACTATCTTTGTATTACTGGAACTTGGCTAGCAGAATATGACATCCCGATTCTCAGTCACACCTGCTCACCTAACTTCTCTTACTTTCATAAACCGAGAATAAGACGAGGAGGAGGTGGTTTGGCTCTTTTCTTTAAATCTCACCTTAAATTCACTATGTTGGATGTCTCCACCCCTGCTCCTTATGAGATACTATGCCTGAAATGCCAAACATTAACCTTTGTCTGACTTGCTGCCCTCCTGGGCTCCTTGCCAAAAATGCACTCCCCTTGTGTGAGGCTATCCTTAATCTCAACCTGAATCCATCTACAACCGCCTGCCAGCCTCACACACCTCTTCCCCTACCAACATTTTGTTCAACACCCTTCTCTCTTGTGGCTGGGAAGAAGTCATCTCATTCCCCACTAACAATAAAGTGTTATGTTTATGTTGACCCAATGATAGAAAGACGGCCTTACCTGAGCCCAAGCCAAGGTCAGATACCAGCAAGAAGGGGAAGGGTGCAAATCCAACTGGAATGAAGTCAGAGCCAGTGCCTCCACCGAATCCCAGTACAAATGGAACAAGACTAGAGATAGCGGGGTCCAAGACAATCCGTGTCACTGGCAGGAGGCAAGCAAGAGAAATCCAAATCCAGTCCACGTCAAAAGCAGGCAGCAAGCAAGAGAAATCCAAATCCAATCCGAGTCAAAAGCCAGGCAGCAGGCAAAGGAATCCAAGACAATCCAGGTCACGACAAAGCCAAATCCAGCAGAGAGACAGCACCAGCACAAGCAAGCCTGTAGCCGAGGCAAAGTTTGTGCCTAAAGGCCGGGTAGATATAGCCCCATATCCATGGGGACCGTTGGGAGGCTTGCCAACTGTGACATCGCTGCTGCTTCATGCTGCTCTGGGATTTTTAAGGGTAAGTCCGATTCACAGTGGTAACATAAAGGCTAACTGCTTGGACCTAATATTCATTAACCTTCAAGACCTATCATGTAAAAGATCTGAACACAACGGTTACTGAAATTCCTTGGAGTGACCACTTTCTCATCAACTTTTGCCCTCAAACCCAAACCCTGCAAACAAATCTCCCATAGAAATAATACCATATCCATGATATGAGGCCATATTGACCCTGAGTCCCTTGCATCCAACCTTATTCCAATTCTAGATAGCACATGATAACTAACCTGAAGAACTCTTGGAATTTTGGAACTCATCCCTTACATCAACCCTCAACCAACTTGCCCCTCTGAAACTACGCTCAACAAAAAGAACAAAATCTGCACAATGGTATAACACCACTCTCCAATCCCTTAAATGAGAGCTGAGGAGACACAAGAGGAAATGGAGGAAAGACACTTCCCCCCCCCCCCCCCCCCCCCCCCCCCCCCCCCCCCCCCGAATAAAAACTCTATACAATGATAAACTAGCAGCTTAACAAGAGGCCGTAAACTCTGCAAAGAAATCCTATATCTACAAGAGATTATTGGACTCACGAAACAACCCCAGAGAACTTTTTACCTCTGTAAAGAATTTAATTAACCCTAGTTCGACCACCTCTACTCTCCCACCCACCATCCCTGAAATGAATATTGCAGAGATATTCACTGACCACTTCATCAACAAGACAGCATCTGTCATTAACACCTTCAATAAATCCGATTCTGAAGAATCTGACAGTGTTCTGATCACCCAAGGCCCAACCTGGGATCGCTTTGATGAAATCACTGCATCGGACATCACTGAAATTATCACTAACATGAAACTTTCATCTAATCCCCTTAATCCGTACCATACATCTCTACTTAAATTTATCAAGCTGGATATTGTGCCATTCATCATTACATTCATTTACTCATCATTGCAACTCGGCGGCATTCCTGATCTCTTTAAACAAGCCTCAGTCTGACCCATTATCAAGAAATTGACTGCTGATCCAACCATCACCTCTAACTATTGCCCAATCTCCTCCCTATCTTTCATGGCCAAAGGATTTGAAACTGCACAAACTCTGACTTCATTGATACAAATAATATCCTCAACCAATACCAGTTCGCATTCAGGAAGCATCACAGCACCGAACTGCTACTGCTATCCAGCTTTGACATGGTGAGATGGGGTTTTGACCAAGGCTTCTTGTTCCTCCTAGACATCTCTGCTGCATTCAACATGGTCAATCACTCCATCTTAAGAACATAAGAATATGCCATACTGGTCAGACCAAGGGTCCATCAAGCCCAGCATCCTGTTTCCAACAGTGGCCAATCCAGGCCATAAGAACCTGGCAAGTGCCCCAAAACTAAGTCTATTCCATGTTACCATTGCTAATGGCAGTGGCTATTCTCTAGGTGAACTTAATAGCAGGTAATGGACTTCTCCTCCAAGAACTTATCCAATCCTTTTTTAAACACAGCTATACTAACTGCACTAACCACATCCTCTGGCAACAAATTCCAGAGTTTAATTGTACGTTGAGTAAAAAAGAACTTTCTCCGATTAGTTTTAAATGTGCCACGTGCTAACTTCATGGAGTGTCCCCTAGTCTTTCTATTATCCGAAAGAGTAAATAACCTATTCACATCTACCCGTTCTAGACCTCTCATGATTTTAAACACCTCTATCATGTCCCCCCTCAGCCGTCTCTTCTCCAAGCTGAAAAGTCCTAACCTCTTTAGTCTTTCCTCATAGGGGAGCTGTACTCCTTTGGGATAACTGGTTCAGTGTTGGCCTGGTTCTCTTCTTACCTTAACAACAGGAAGCAACAAGTCCAAAGAGACTCCATTACCTCCCCCCCTGAAACCTCTTACCTCTGGAGTACCCCAAGGGTCTTCTCTCTCTGCTGCATTGTTTAACTTTTACCTAACTCCATTATGCCGCATCTTCAACAACCTTGGGGTTCACTGTAAAATCTATGTCGATGGCATCCAATTCTTTTCTCCTCTCGAGGAAACATGGGCTAAGACCGAATCTTTCCTCACCAACTGCCTTACATCCATTCAATAATGGCTGCACTGCAAAAAACTAGCACTTAACACATCTAAAACTGAAATCATTATGTTGTCATGCTATCCTGTTACTGACACATCCAACCATACCTCCTTTGCCCATGTCATCTCAATTTCCCAAAGTGTATGAAACTTGGGAGTCATTATCGACCCCTCACTCTCTAGGCACAACCAATTAAAAACTATCATCAACCCTTCTATAAACTGCACCTACTCCATCAACTGAAACGCTCTCCTCAAATTTTCTGACTTCAGGTCAGTCCTTCATTCCCTACTATACTCTGGGCTAGACTATTGCAACTCTCTCCTGGCAGGTCTACCATTGTACGCTACATGCCCCCTACAAATCATACAAAACTCAGCAGCCAGACTCCATACCAGCACTCCCATGTGCAATCACATCTTGCCTGTACTCAAATTTCTTCACTGGCTCCCTATCTCCTACCGAGTACAATAAAAGCTAGTGACGATTCTACATTCCTCGATATACAACCTAGACTCATAAGAACATAAGAAATTTCCATGCTGGGTTAGACCAAGGGTCCACCAAGTCCAGCATCCTATTTCCAACACAGGCCAAACCAGGCCACAAGAACCTGGGAATTACCCAAACACCAAGAAGATCCCATGCTACTGATGCAATTAATAGCAGTGGCTGTTCCCTAAGTAAACTTGATTAATAACAGTTAATGGACTTCTCCTCCAAGAACTTATCCAAATCTTTTTTGAACCCAGCTACACTAACTACACTAACCACATCCTCTGGCAACAAATTCCAGAGCTTAATTGTGCATTGAGTGAAAAAGAATGTTCTCCGATTAGTCTTAAATGTGCTACTTGCTAACTTCATGGAATGCCCCCTAGTCCTTCTATTATCCGAAAGTGTAAATAACCGATTCATATCTGTTCGCTCAAGACCTCTCATGATCTTAAAGACCTCTATCATATCCCCCCTCAGCCGTCTCTTCTCCAAGCTGAACAGCCCTAACCTCTTCAGCCTTTCCTCATAGGGGAGCTGTTCCATTCCCCTTTATCATTTTGGTTGCCCTTCTCTGTACCTTCTTCATCACAACTATATCTTTTTTGAGATGCGGCAACCAGAATTGTACACAGTATTCAAGGTGCGGTCTCACCATGGAGCGATACAGAGGCATTATGACATTTTTCGTTTTATTAACCATTCGCTTCCTAATAATTCCTAACATTCTGTTTGCTTTTTGACTGCTGCAGCACACTGAACCGACAATTTTAAAGTATTATCCACTATGATGCCTAGA
Organism: Rhinatrema bivittatum; assembly: GCF_901001135.1. Classification (NCBI taxonomy): domain Eukaryota; kingdom Metazoa; phylum Chordata; class Amphibia; order Gymnophiona; family Rhinatrematidae; genus Rhinatrema; species Rhinatrema bivittatum. The sequence continues at coordinate 486,287,580 of NC_042618.1, read as the reverse complement.
TCTTTTTCCTGGGTGGTAGTTCCTAATATGTAACCTAACATCGTGAGCTACAGGAAGGGTTATTTTTCCCTATGTGCAAGACCTTGCACTTGTCCACATTAAATTTCATCTGCCATTTGGATGCCCAATCTTCCAGTCTTGCAAGGTCCTCCTGTAATGTATCAGAATTCGCTTGTGATTTAACTACTCTGAATACTTTTGTATCGTCCGCAAATTTGATAACCTCACTCGTCGTATTCCTTTCCAGATCATTTATATATATATTGAAAAGCACCGGTCCAAGTACAGATCCCTGAGGCACTCCACTGTTTACCCTTTTCCACTAAGAAAACTGACCATTTAATCCTACTCTCTGTTTCCTGTCTTTTAACCAGTTTGTAATCTACGAAATGACATCGCCTCCTATCCCATGACTTTTTAGTTTTCGTAGTAGCCTCTCATGAGGGACTTTGTCAAATGCCTTCTAAAAATCCAAATACACTACATCTAACGGTTCACCTTTATCCAAATGCTTATTAACCCCTTAAAAAAAAAATGAAGCAGATTTTTAGGCAAGACTTCCCTTGGGTAAATCCATGTTATCTGTATTCAATTAAACCATGTCTTTCTATATGCTCTACGATTTTGATCTTTAATATAGTTTCCACTATTTTTCCCGGCACTGAAGTCAGGCTCACTGGTCTATAATTACCTGGATCACCCCTGGAGTCCTTTTTAAATATTGGTGTTACATTGGCCACCCTTCAGTCTTCAGGTACAATGGATGATTTTAATGATAGTTTACAAATTTTAACTAATAGTTCAGAAATTTCAGTTTTTAGTTCCTTTAGTACCCTAGGATGCATACCATCTGGTCCAGGTGATTTGCTACTCTTTAGTTTGTCAATGTGGCCTACTACATCTTCCCGGTTCACAGTGATTTGGTTTAGTTCGTCTGACTCATCACCCTTGAAAACCATCTCCGGAACCAGTATCTCCCCAACATCCTCATTAGTAAACATGGAAGCAAAGAATTCATTTAGTCTTTCTGCAATGGCCTTATCTTCCCTAAGAGCCCCTTTAACCCCTTGGTCATCTAATGGTCCAACTGACTCCCTCACAGGTTTCTTGCTTTGGATATATTTAAAAAAGTTTTTATTATGAGATTTTGCCTCTATGGCCAACTTCATTTCAAATTCTCTCTTCGCCTGTCTTATCAATGTTTTACACTTAACTTGACAATGCTTTTATTTTATCCTGATTTCTTCAGAGGGATCCTTCTTCCAATTTTTGAAGGATGTATTTTTGGCTAAAATAGCCTCTTTCACCTCACCTTTTAACCATGACAGTAATCGTTTTGCCTTCCTTCCACCTTTCTTAATGTGTGGAATACATCTGGACTACGCCTCTAGGATTGTATTTTTAAACAATGTCCATGCTTGTTGAACACTTTTTAACCTTTGCAGCTGCACCTTTCAGGTTTTTTCTATTTTCCTCATTTTATTAAAGTTTCCCTTTTGAAAGTTTAGTGTTAGAGCTGTATATTTAGTTATTGTCCCCCTTCCAGTTATTAGTTTAAATTTGATCATGTTATGATCACTATTGCCAAGTGGCCCCACCATCGTTATCTCTCTCATGAAATCCTGCGTTCCACTAAGAATTCAATCTAAAATAGCTCCCTCTCTTGTTGGTTCCTGAACCCATTGCTCCATGAAGCAGTCATTTATTACATCCAGGAACTTTGTCTCTAGCAGTCCTGATGTTACATTTATCCAGTCAATACTGGGGTAATTGAAATCTCCCATTATTATTGCACTGCCAAATTGGTTTGCTTCCCTGATTTCTCTTAGTATTTCATCATCTGTCTGAAGATTTTGTCCAGGTGGACGGTAGTATATAGAGATGTGAATCGGAACCGGAATCGGTTTGGATTCCGGTTCGGATTCACATGTGGGGTTTTTTTCATCGGGCCCGATCGTGGTTTTGTTTATTGGCTGTGCCCGAGCCGATAAACAAAAACCCACCCTGACCCTTTTAAAACTCCTCCCGGGACCCCCTGGGACCCCTACTGGACCACCAGGTACCTGTAAAATGTTTTTTTCGGGGGTCAGGAGGGTGGGGGAAGCAAAGGGATTAGTTTTAAAGGGTCGGGGTGGGTTTAGGGGTTATTTTTGTGTGCCATTTTTCCCGCCCTCCCCCAAAACGATAAGAGAACCCTCATGATCAATATTGTGGGGTTTTCCTATCGTTTCGGGGGATCCCCCGATTTCTGACAATTTTGAAAATATCGACTATATTTTCAATCGTCCGAAGCCCGATTTACATCCCTAGTAGTATACTCTTATCACTATACTCTTACCCAACACACATGGGATTTCTACCCATATAGATTCTACTGAGCATTTAGTCTCTTGTATGATCTTTATCCTGTTGGACTCTATAACTTCCTGGACATAAAGTGCCACACCTCCACCAAGTTGATCCTCCCTATCATTGCAATATAATTTGTACCCTGATATAGCACTGTCACATTGGTTATCCTCCTTCCACCAAGTCTCTGTGATGCCAATTATGTCAATCTCATCATTTACTGCTATACACTCTATCTCTCCCATCTTACTTATTAGACTTCCGGCATTGGCATACAGACATTTCAAAGTGTGTTTTTTGTTTGTATTAATAACTTGCTTTTCAGTTGTTAGGGATAATTTGTAAATCATTAGCTTGGGTGATTTTGTACATATAGGCACATGGGCTACGTTTTTCTTTATTGGAACCTCTCTGTTAGGATGCCCTAACTCTCCTGTTTCATAGTATCCTTCAGGATACATTGCTCCGAACCATGCACAGCTGAGTGACTGTCAGCTTTCCCCCTTGTTCTAGTTTAAAAGCTGCTCTATCTCCTTTTTGAAAGTTAGTGCCAGCAACTTGGTTCCCCTCTGGTTAAGGTGGAGCCCATCCTTTCAGAAAGTCTCCCCCTTCCCCAAAAGTTTCCCCAGTTCCTAACAAAACTGAATCCCTCTTCCCTGCACCATCGTCTCATCCATGCATTGAAAACTCTGGAGCTCTGCCTGCCTCTGGGGACCTGCGCGTGGAACAGGGAGCATTTTAGAGAATGCCACCCTGGAGGTTCTGGATTTCAGCTTCCTACCTAAAATCCTAAATTTGGCTTCCAGAACCTCCCTCCCACATTTCCTATGTCGTTGGTGCCCACATGTACCAAACAAGCCGGCTCCTCCCCAGCACTGTCTATAATCCTATCTAGGTGATGCATGAGGTCTGTCACCTTCGCACCAGGCAGGCAAATTACCAGGTGGTCCTCACATCCACCAGCCACCCAGCTATCTACATTTCTAATAATTGAATCACCAACTATAATGGCCGGCTTAACCCTTCCCTCCTGGGCAGTAGCCCTGGGAGATTTGTCCTCAGTGCGAGAGGACAATACATCACCTGGAGAGCAGGTCCTTGCTACAGGATCACTTCCTGCTACACCGGGGTGATGTTCTCCTACTGGGAGACCTTTCTGATCCAAGGCAGCACTGGGGCTGCCAGACGGGATTTGGGACTTGGCTACTTTGTCCCTGAAGGTCTCATCAATGTACTTCTCTATCTGCGTTAGCTCCTCCAAGTCTGCTACTCTAGCCTCCAGAGATCGGACTCATTCCCTGAGTGCACGCATACAATCTCTCACCAGCGGGTAAAAAATCATACATGTGACACTCAATGCAAAAGACTGGAAAGCCCCCCTCTTGCTGCTGGACTGCTGCCTTCATATTATTGAGTTCCTAGTTAAGTTTAGAATACTAAGGGAGTTGGAAATAGAGTATTTTAAATTTACAGGAGTATTTACTAATTAGTCTGCTATTTAAGTTTAGGATACTAAGGGAGTTGGAATTAGAGTACTCCTCTACAATAAAAATCCATGCCCCCTCCCAACCGCTCAGATTGTCTAACCAAATGCTACTTGATATTCCTCATCCAAAGCTCACCCACCCTGTGGAAACCAAAATGCGCACCTTCTCTGCAGGACTACTCCTTTGGAACAGCTTACCTCCTGAAGTAAGATGTCTCCGTGAAAGTACTTTTTTCAAAAAAGCCTTAAAAACCTCTCTCTTCAAGAAATCATTCCCCAACTAAATGACAATAGATTACTGCCAACATGTCCCCCTTAGGGGGATGCTACTTAATCCTCTCCTCCTTTCACCCCTACCCCCATCAACAAATGAACATCATCTCCCTTTCCCAAATGATCCTATCCTTAAAGCTTGTGCTTTCCTTCCTCCTTATCTTAAGACAGATGCATTGTCCTCTTCCACCCCTCTCCTCCTTCTGTGTACGCTTCACATTGTACCCTGCTCTGAATGTAGGAAGGGGGCGGGAAATAATCAGTTTAAAATAAATAATAAAACCATGAATAATGTTGCTTTAGTTATATTAGTATTGTTTATACTATAATCATTTACTACTTATGATAAATTATAACAATAATCCAAGAGAGACCTCTCACTGCAGCTTTACTCCATTAATTCTCAGAGCTAGGTTCTAAACCCTGGAGTCTGCAGAGCTACTTCTCTCAAAGCATGAAGTTTCATTTTTGCTTTTATTTATTTGAAGTTAGCACACAATTTAACACATTATTCAATGAAAGCATCTCCTTGTGCTACAAGTGTTGTGAGTTTAAAAGAAGTTGCAATGGGGCCAGTTCATGGTAACTGCTGTGCACCCCAGGTCAGACTTCTGCTACCCAAGATATTGGGGGGTGCTTGCAGAGGGAAAAGGGGGTTCCAGTGATTGTGCGGCAGTGACACTTAAGGCCCAGGTTGCAGGGTCCCAGAAAAAGTCCCTCACTGAGATCAGCTGCTGCAATAGTTGGGCTGAGTTGAGAGGAGGATATAAACAAAAGACAAAACCAGGATAGTTGCAAATGAAGGCTCACAGCATTATAAGCAATGGAGGCTGCTTCTGATTCAGCAAGAAGTCCAGAAGGAACCTGAGAACTAACTGTGCAAAAATAAATAAATTAGAAAAACACAGAGGACAGATTTCAAACAACTCCACATGGCCACAAATATATGTGTTCACAGCCAGGTGGAGAGCTGGGATAATATTTTATAACTCGTGTAGCAGATATAAGCACATCATAAAATATTTATTTATTTATTAGGCTTTTTAATACCGATGTTTGGAACTTGCCGTCACAACGGTTTACAATACAACATATGTATGTATGCTTCTGCGTGAATACATACAGTGCACGGAAAATATTTCAATGCACTGAACGCACATACTTTTCCTATCAATTAAAAAAATATACACGTGTATATTTTCTGCGTGAAAGTAAAGTAGGAGCTCCTCGCATAAAAATCCAATTTATGTGCAGAAGTTGGTGCATTTTACAACATGGACGCATAATTGAATTACCAGTATTCCAATTCTTCCACCAATTCACCCAGTTCTTCTCCTGCTCATTGAGGCACTGCTGGTTCTCCAGCTTCAACGTCCCCCAGTTCACCCAGACCTCCCATCCAGCCAATAGTACACAATAAACAAGTTTGATATCAATTAGGTGTAAAATTACACAAGTTGCCAAACGTACATGCATGTCTAATAAAATAGCAACTTATGCATGCAACTGTTGACCCCAACCCTTTTTTCATGTGTATATGTGTGCACAAAACAAAGTATGCACAGACTTTCAATATTTATAAAACAGCAATTACAAAAATACAAATTACTTATGTACATATGTGCTCATTTCTACATGCGTAACTATGAAAATTCATCCCACAGAACAGGGCCTAATGGCGCTGTCCCGGCTGGCCCCAACCCTTTTAAAGACCCCGGCACTTCCATGCGTAACTGGGCCGCTATGAAAATGTGCTGGGCACGTGCGGCCCGGCCACACTCATATCTGCTGGTATTGGCACCCACTGGGGCATTAAAATTCCCCCATAAATGCATAGTGGAATCTTTATGGGGAGGAAATCCCCATGAGTGTCGGGGAAGCTTATAGTGATAGGAGTATACTACCGTCCACTTGATCAGACAGATGAGGAAATGCTAATAGAAATTAGGGACGCTAACCAAATTGGTAGCGCGGTAATAATGGGAGATTTCAATTATTTATTTATTTTATTTATTTAAGGTTTTTATATACCGGCAATCATGAAAAACATCATCTTGCTGGTTTACATAAAACGGAGTGCAGTATATACATCAAACTGGAAACCATGGGCGACCGAAGATGCAGTTACATTTAACAAGGGTTACCCCCAATTGACTGGGTAAATGTAACATCAGGACTTGCTAGAGAGGTAAAGTTCCTGGATGTAATAAATGACTGCTTCATTGAGGCAAATGGTTCAGGAACTGATGACAGGGGGAGCCATTTTAGATCTAATCCTTGGTGGAACGCAGGATATGGTGCAAGAGGTAACAGTGGTGGGGCACTTGGCAATAGCGATCATAACATGATCAAATTTTTTCTTCATGACTGAAATACTGCTCTAGCACTAAACTTTCAAAATGAGGCCTTTTTGAAATGAGGAAAATAGAAAATAATTTAAAGGTATAGCTACAAAGGTTAAGAGTGTACAACAGATGTGGACATTGTTTAAAAAAAAATCTTAGAAGCTCCATGTCCACGTAGGGCTGCCAACTTTTCCACAGACTAGGACTGGACACTTGAGGACCGGATGGGGGTGGTGGTTTGGGATGTGTTTCCCTCCCCTTTATTTGTATAAATATGCTTTAATGATATACGCACATGCAATCTCAAATGCTGTCACGTACACATGCTCAATATGCTTTCCCTGACACAACATGCTCACATTTGCTTTCACTAAGACACGCATACATATGCTCTCACACATACATGTTCTCACTCACATATGCTCTCATGGACACGTACATTTTCAGATATGCACTCAAAAACACATGCTCAGATATGAACTCACGCTCACATATGCACTCACACAACTCTCATATGCTTACATATACTCTCACCAACATTCATGCTGTCTCATGTTTTCACTGACAAAAGAATAGGGATCAGCTGGTCTCTGATATATCAAAGGAAAAAATTGACCAGCTGTATATAAATAAGTGGTACGGACAGAATTTATTAAAAGCCAATCTTTATTCTACTATGGTCAAAATTTAAAAAAAGGTTTTTATAGAGACAGAAACCTCAGAACTGGTAAACCTTGTATTTTTTTGCAAAGGTTTTTGAAGAACCAGTAAGTTCGTCATAGGTTTCCTGTTGTCTCTTTTTTTGTTTTTTTCTTTAAAAAGATTTTTAACTTATATATATCTTATTGGACATAATGTTCTAAATGTTTAGTGAACTTGACATATTATGTTAGAGTGAACTTCCCTTACAGTTTTGTGTTACTATTAGTAGCACAGCCGTTATTTCTGGCTTGTAAATTTTGTGCTGATTCGGTTAATATACCATAAATTAACCTCAATGTGTATTTCATTCAAATTTTTCACTGAGAAAGTTCTTATGCCTTTTCACGTTACAGAATGTCCTTTGAAAACAGTGTCCGTATCAACTTGGGAATACAGCCCAGGTTGGAGCAGGCAAAATAGTTGTTGTAACTTTATGCCTTTAGACAAATTGACATAGTTTGAAGACTTATTGCTTTGCCTTCTATAATGTAGCACTAATTTTGTAAACTTGTTGCAATATGAATGTTATCAAAACAAGTCTGTGCTTATAATCCCCGCCACAGTGTTGCACTTATCTTTCAAACTTGTTGCGATATCTTTCACCCGCTTGAAACAAGTGTGTGCCTAGAATCGCCAACGTCAACGTTTCACATGTAGTTTCTTCAGGGCAGATTCTAAGAAACAGCAGGATAACAGAAAAACATTAATTTCCTTAAAGCAATAACAATTTTAGTCATGTTTGAAACAAATTTTTGTACTCACGAGACTGTCTGTGGCTGGTAACAAGCGGGCTTCTAACTGCCGACTATCTCGGCTAGGCTTTTTATAGTACTCCTGCGTTTTGAGAAGTGACCAATCGAATCGTTCCCGGTGAACGTGCTGCACGTAGCAGCAAACTTTATTGCATGATTTTTGTTGAGGCTGAACAATTTGACACCAATCTTTCAGAATTACAAAAAAATATAGAGAATTTCAAAAAAGATCTCAAGGAATACAAACTATCGAATTAGTTAGAGACGAACGTGACTATCAACAGGGAAGCATTTATAATTGGATGCAACCCAAGGACAAAAAAGAAGAACCAGCTTTCAACACCTCTTCCAGCAGTTCTTCTGAGGAAGAAGACGTGCGGAGTTCCACGGAGAATGTTAATTTTTAGGCAACAATCAAGAAACAAAAACAAGGGAAAAGTAGGATGGAAAGACCAACAACATGCCAACTTCGAATGTCTGGACGAGGTCCCGGGGAACATCCAGAGGGAAGAGAAAGTAATAATTAATCTTTCAGATAAACAGCTTAGTGAAGAAGAAGAAAGAATTCTCAATTTGGGGCTATCATTTGTCCCGACTGAAAGACACAATCCTTTTCAGTTCAGAATCGATTTGCAACGGTTCATTAGAAAGCTAATATTAAAGAACTTTTTTCAAAATGATACTTTTTCTACTGATTCTAGCATCATCAGTAATCCATCCACCTGGATACCCCCAGGTCCTATTAATCCACTGATAGATTCATTTCACCGTTTAGTATTAAAAGATGTCAAGGAGTTGGAAGATCAAAAACTCAAATATGTGGATAACTTAGATAAACATTCCCGTTCCATTTTACATTCAATGTCACACGATTCTTCTTATATAGTAAAACCAGCCGACAAAGGCGGCTCTATCGTCATCATGAATAAAGATCAGTACATACAAGAAATCAGACGTCAGATTGAAGATCAAACCACTTATCTCCAATTGTCCAAGAATCCTACAGTAGAATTACAAAAGGTCATAAAAAAACACATAGATGAAGCAAAAGAAAAAGGTTTCCTTACCAATAAGGAATATAATTTTTTGAATTCCAAACATCCCAAAGTACCTACAATATATGTCCTTCCCAAGGTACACAAAACCACTACTAATCCCCCAGGACGACCCATAATTTCCTCAAACGATTCTCTACTAGAACCTCTTTCAAGATTCGTAGACTGTTTTCTTAAAGATTTCGTTTCACATATTCCATCTTATATCAAAGACACCGGTCATTTCTTAAGTATCTTAGAAGAAGTTAAAGATGAGATTTCAGATAAATGGTTGGTTACACTGGACATAAAATCTCTTTATACCTCCATACCACAAATTGAGGCATTGAAAATAGTCAAGAAATATCTGGACAAAAGGAAACAACCTCACAGGATACCCAGTGAATTTTTGCTGACATTAGCAACCATCGCTTTAACAAAAAACTTTTTTATATTTCAACAAAAATACTATCAACAGATTTCCGGGACGGCGATGGGAGCAACAATGGCTCCATCGTTAGCAAATCTGTTTATGGCAGAATTCGAAAAAGAATGGATTCAACAATCTCCATTCATTTCAAATACACCTATACAAGAGATACATTGATGATCTCTTATACTCTGGAATGGGAGTGAATCAGAATTAAATTCATTCTTTAAATGGCTAAATACCTGTGACGAAACATCCAGTTTACATTAACATATCATTTTAAAGAGATTTCTTTCCTGGATGTTACAGTCAAAAAAGATGAAAATGGAAATTTGCAGACATATGTATACAAAAAAAGTACAGACAGAAATACTATGTTGCACTATAGCAGCGCACATCCAATACCTTTGAAGACCAGTTTGCCGTTTTCCCAGTTTCTGAGGTATAAAAGAAATTGTTCAGAAACTCAGATTTTCAGGGCTCAAGCAACTAACCTTTCGAAAGATTTGAAAAACAGAGGATATCCTAAGAAGGCAATTACTAGCGGGTTCAAGAGAGCTCTATATTATGATAGAGATGCTTTATTGACGTCAACCCCAAAAGAAGAGGACGCCAAAATGATGACATGCGTAATTAAATATTCTCCAATGTCTAAACGAATTGTTCAAAATATGCGTAGACATTGGCATCTCATCCAATTAATTCCTGGATTAGAAGAACTCGAATTTAGAACCGCCTTTTCGAGAGGAAGAAATCTCAAGGAGATCTTATGCCCCTCAACATTAAAGGAGAAAATCACAAAACTTACAACGTTAGATGGCAACACACTCCGAGGCCATTA